>NC_056730.1:1063217610-1063379406 GCF_019279795.1 Protopterus annectens | reverse complement strand
ATGGGTATGCATGTGGTAGGGGTTGCAACTGTGTTACGGACACCGCCATGCACGGCTGCACCGTGCACAGTACACGTGTCACATGTATCCCCTGTTGCCATGTGTGTATGCATTGCTACGTTGTGACATGTGTGTCAACATACATGGAACATGGACTGTGGTATGGTATCACAGCTGTCACAGGCAAACTGTACAAGGGTATGTGTCCCAGTGAACACTGCTACACCCTGTAGGGGGTGCATACCACAGACATGTGTCCGCCTTCCCTTCGTGTGTGTATTACCGCGTACGCCTGTGTTATGCATGTGGTACATCACAGGCTTCGTATGTGTCCTGCGTGCAGTCCATGCACACAGCCAGGAAATCACATATGTGACATATCCGGACATTGTTACACTGTGGTACAGCTGCAGACATGTGTCATATCTGTGTCAGGCCCGTGGTATGTGTGGAGCACGCCTGTCCTGTATACCGGTATGGGTGGACTACATCACACCTGTGGGATCATTGATAATACACGTGTACTCTGCACGACGGACGTACACCGCCACATAGTCTTCTGGACATATGTCACATGCAGTTGCTGGACCATGAGGCATATTGCTGCACTGATGACATGGTGCTGGCATAGCAGCTACGGTGTTCACTACAGTGTGTACATGTTCAGCCTGCACCCGTGACGCCTGTGCTGTCATCTGTGTGTGTACATGTGACTGCATGTGTGTCCACCCTGTGCGTGTGTACAGGTTTACCTGGCCATGACTTGCGGTGTGTGCACTCCGTCTGCATGCCGGATGGTGCGTAGCACATACTACGTGTGTGAGCATGGCCAGGTCGCTGTTGTGTGGGTGGACACACACGACAGTCCACATTCTGCCTCCCATTCTGTCGCCCCATGTGTATGCATGTCTGCACTGTGCAGATTCTAAGTGTCTGAGCATGCCCAGTAAGCAGCTGTGTAGATGGACACACAGTACAGTGCACACCGTGCCATCTGCATTGATACACCGTGTGCATGCCTGTTTCCCCTTCGCAACTGCCACGTCTGTGGCATGGCCGGGTCGCTGTTGTGTGGGTGGACACACACGATGGTCCACATTCTGCCTCCCATGCCGTCGCCCCATGTGTATGCATGTCTGCACTGTGCAGATTCTAAGTGTCTGAGCATGCCCAGTAAGCAGCCGTGTAGATGGACACACAGTACAGTGCACACCGCATGCGTCTGCATTGATACCCCGTGTGCATGCCTGTTTCCCCTTCGCAACTGCCACGTCTGTGGCATGGCCGGGTCGCTGTTATGTGGGTGGACACACACAACGGTCCACATTCTGCCTCCCATGCCATCGCCCCATGTGTATGCATGTCTGCACTGCGCAGATTCTAAGTGTCTGAGCATGCCCAGTAAGCAGCCGTGTAGATGGACACACAGTACAGTGCACACCGCGCGCGTCTGCATTGATACCCCGTGTGCATGCCTGTTTCCCCTTCGCAACTGCCACGTCTGTGACATGGCTGGGTTGCTGTTGTATGGGTGGAGACACACGACGGTCCACATTCTACCTCCCATGCCGTCGCCCCATGTGTATGCATGTCTGCACTGTGCAGATTCTAAGTGTCTGAGCATGCCCAGTAAGCAGCTGTGTAGATGGACACACAGTACAGTGCACACCACGCGCGTCTGCGTTGATACCCCATGTGCATGTCTGTCTCCCCTTTGCAACCGCTAGGTGTGAGAGGCATGGCCAGTACACCATTCGGGGGTACACACTACAGTCGGCACCGCTGTCTGCTACTAGGCATGTAGCCATGGCCAATGACATCCTGCTTAGCCATGGTGACCATCCAGGTGACTCATATGTGGTTGTTATGCCACAATGGCTGCCTACATCCTGCACGCCGGATGCCCTCTCATAGGGTATACTGTATGTGGTGCATCCCGTATTCATGTCGTGATGTACTGCTCCGTAGTTAGTTTGTATTCCCGACTGCAGCACTACCGTGTTACTGTATGGCCACCTTGGGATGGTAACATGCTGTGTGACTGCGCACTCTGTCTTCATTCCCTATCGGCTGCCTTGCCTCTGCAGATGATACCACCCACCTAGGGGTATGCCTCCTGACAGTGCTGTGCTCAGTAATCTCGGTAGCGCGTTCTGTAAATGCATCATGCTGTAGTGTGTTCATGTAGGTAAGCGTAGGTTCGACTCCCGGCCCTTCCCAGTGTGTGTGTGTGTGTGTGTGTGTGTGTGTGTTTCCAGCTGCCTCTGCAGATGAACATGCTTTTAGACGCTTTGCAATACATACGTTGGCTACTGTCAGCTATTCCCTTACGGATGACGTCACCCGCCTAGAAGTATGCCTCTGACAGCACTGTGCTCAGTAATCTCGGTAGCGTGTTCTGTAAATGCATCATGCTGTAGTGTGTTCATGTAGGTAGGCGAGGTTCAACTCGGCCCTTCCCTGTGTGAGGTGTGTGTGAGTGTGTGTGTTTCCAGCTGCCTCTGCAGATGAATGTGCTTTTAGACGCTTCACAACACATACATTGGCTATTGTCAGCTATTCCCTTATGGATGACGTCACCCGCCTAGAAGTATGCCTCTGACAGCGCTGTGCTCAGTAATCTCGGTAGCGCATTCTGTAAATGCATCATGCTGTAGTGTGTTCATGTAGGTAGACATAGGTTCGACTCCCGGCCCTTCCCTGTGTGTGTGAGAGGTGTGTGTGTGTGTGTGTGTTTCCAGCTGCCTCTGCAGATGAATATGCTTTTAGACGCTTCGCAACACATACCTTGGCTATTGTCAGCTATTCCCTTACGGATGATGTCACCCGCCTAGAAGTATGCCTCTGACAGCGCTGTGCCCAGTAATCTCGGGAGCGCTCTGTAAATGCTTCATGCTGTAGTGAGTTCATGTAGGTAGGCATAGGTTTGACTCCCAGCCCTTCCCTGTGTGTGTGTGTGTGTGTGTGTGTGTGTTTCCAGCTGCCTCTGCAGATGAATATGCTTTTAGATGCTTCGCAAAACATACCTTGGCTATTGTCAGCTATTCCCTTACGGATGATGTCACCCGCCTAGAAGTATGCCTCTGACAGCACTGTGCTCAGTAATCTCGGTAGCGCATTCTGTAAATGCATCATGCTGTAGTGTGTTCATGTAGGTAGGCATAGGTTCGACTCCCGGCCCTTCCCGGTGTGTGTGTGTGTGTGTGTGAGTGTGTGTGTTTCCAGCTGCCTCTGCACATGAATGTGCTTTTAGACGCTTCGCATCACATACCTTGGCTATTGTCAGCTATTCCCTTACGGATGATGTCACCCGCCTAGAAGTATGCCTCTGACAGCACTGTGCTCAGTAATCTCGGTAGCGCGTTCTGTAAATGCATCATGCTGTAGTGAGTTCATGTAGGTAGGCGTAGGTTCGACTCCCGGCCCTTGTGTGTGTGTGTGTGTGTGTGTGTTTCCAGCTGCCTCTGCAGATGAATATGCTTTTAGACGCTTCGCAACACATACCTTGGCTATCGGCGGCTATTCCTTTATGGATGTTGTCACCCACCTGGACATGTGCCTCTGACGGTGCTGTGTTCGGTGGTCCACATAGCGCGTTCCATACCTGTGTCATACTGTTGTGCGGTTGGGTATGTGGGGATGTGGTCAATCACCATGCCTGCCAGATGTGTGTGTGTGTCTATGCTCCCAGCCGCATGGGTTCATAGGGTATGGCTTTAGAGTTTCCACAGAACACTCATATCCTGCTGCCATCCCTGTGTTTGTGGCTGGTGAGACGCAGCTCGTGGACTGCCTGTTTGCCTGCTGTGGTTGGCGACCTCCGTAGCGCGTTCTCCACGTGCACCCTGCTATGGTGTGGTGGGGTGGTGCTGTGTACGTTACACTCACGGCCTTGCCACATGTGTCCGTCTGTATCTCTGTCATTGTATATCTACATACCTATGTTGTGCCCATAGCGCTGCTCTTGCATGGACTGCTGTCTGTCCCATGTGTCGCATATTTGCATGGCTGACACATAGAATGGTGGTACGATGCATATCCACTCATTGTCCATGCAACGTCCGTATTCCAGAACACCTTAGAGACATCTGCTGGATATCGTGGCAGACAGCTATCCTTGCTGTACTGACACTGTACCCGTACACGCCATAAACCTTGTGTATAATTGCCTATTTATGGTGTGTGTATGTCTAACTGTGCTGTATGCATGGTCGTGTGTGTGTCCCGCTATAGCCATCTGTGCAGGTGTCGCCACTATGGGTAATCCTTGTGGACCGCTGTTTCATGTGCACTTCTGCACATACCTGCAGACCGTACTACCCCTCCTATGGCAGCGGCCTTAGATCGACCACTGCCCTAGCCTATAGGGCTCCGTGGTGCCCACCACCACAACACATGGTGCCCCCATCCTGGTGTACCTACATGACATACCTACTAGACAGGTGGCCCTACTGGTGTGGCACCCTAGGCAGCCGCAGGATTGGCGTATGCCTACGGCCGGCTATGAGCACATCACAAGGCATACATTTACATTCAGTGTTTTACGAAGGCTAGGTTATAATACCAGAGGGGGGACCTCATCAACTATGCTTTAGAATGCGGATTTAGATGGATTAATAGGTGGAGGGTTGACCACACACCAGGGCTGACTGATGAAACACTGATGAAGCCTCTTTTAGGTTCATAGGTTCATAGGTTCATACTAGGCTATCTGCCCAAGGGCATTTATAAGCCTAGCCCATAGTTATGTGGCTTTCGCCACCCCTTTAGTTAGAATAAAACTATGCCTATTATTTTGCTGTGCCTCTGTCAAGCAGTGACACTGAAGTAATCCCTGGGGTATATCTGCGATCTCCCATCCATTGGTCAAGATTCCTCTTGAACAAGGCCAGCGAGGTGCTCTGCCTCACATGTACCGGGATTTTGTTCCACAGCATAGGGAGTCTCTGGGTGATGAATCTGTCCCTCCAGCACGCTCTATTAATAACCGTGTCAAGGTTTAAGTCTCCGCCTTGTGGTTCTGAGGGATCTAGATTTTTGAGGTGAAGCATATTCATCAAATCTGGGTTTGACATGGCCTTATATGTCAGGCACAGGTCACCTCTGAGCAGCGGTATGAGACTGAATAGAGCTGGAGTTCTTTCAGTCAGGCAGCATAAGACATATTTTTGAGACCCTTTATCCTTTTGGTGAGGAACTTTGGGGCCTTTCCAGTTGCTGCAGGTGTCGGGTCAGATACATTCGAATGGGGCATTGTACTCAATCATAGGTCTAATGAGTGATGAGTACAGGGGACGATGACCTCCCTTGATCTAGATGTGAATCCCTTCATGATCAGGTGGGCAATGTAGAAGGTTTTCCTAACTACTTTAGCAACATGAGTGTCAAACGAAGGCTACTGTCAACCTGGGTCCCCAGATCCCTGATGACTTCTTCTGTGCTCAGTGGATTGCCACCTATATGGTATCTAGGGGTAACCTTGTTTTCCCGAAGGGTATGACTATGCATTTCTTGGCGTTTAACTTTAGGCCATGGCTCTGGCACCAGTTATCCATTTCTGTGAGGCCCTTCTGAAGGATATCTGTGTCAGATGTGTTTTCGACTATGGCCCAGTTTGCAGTCATCTGCAAACTTTGTCAGCCATAACCCTCCTGTGTTTGCTTGTACTTTAGAAAAGTAGATGCCGAACAAGAGTGGACCCAGGACTGAGCCCTGTGGGACACCACTTGTGACAGGCTTTGAGTCTGACTTGGCTCCAGCAACTCTGACCCTGTGGGTTCTGTCACTTAGCCAGTTTGCAACCCATCTTGTGATGTATGGGTTTACATTCAAGCTGATGAGTTCTTCGATGATACCTGCGTGGGGTATTGTGTCAAGGCCTTTCCCAGGTCGAGGTAGGCTGTATGGACTGCCTTTCCCTCATCAATGGCCTTGGTGACTGTCTCGAAAAAGTCAACCAAGTTTAAAAGGCATGATCTGCCTTTGACAAAGCCAAACTGAGTTGGATCCAAAGTCTGCAAGTTCCCTATGTCTTTATTTATGAGTTCCATTATGATCCTCTCCATGGCTTTGCAGATAAGGCTTGTCAAGCTAATGGGACGGTATTCCAGGGTCGGTGGAGGCACCGCCCTTGTGAAGTGGGACCACAGTCGCCGTGCGCCACTCCTTTTCGACGTATCCTGTGGTGAGGCTAAGATTAAACAGCTGTCCTAACTGCGGGTTTAATTCCTCATTGAGTTCATGGAGCACACAGCCGGGGACACCATCCGGTCCCATGGATGCTGTGTTTTTTTGCCTTGGAGAAAGCAGTTCTCACCTGGGCGTTGGAGATGTTTGGGGGGGTTACAATCCTCTGGTATAGATTTCTCTCCTTTTGGGGCGGCGAGTTTGCACTGAACCTGTCAGCCAGTATGTTGGCAATGTGTGTAGGTTCAGTAATCTTCACATCATTTTGAACTAATTCTGAGCATATCTGGGAGTTTCCTCCTAGGTTTCTAACATAGCTAAAGAAGGCCTTATGATTGTCTTTTGAGTCCTTGGCGATTTTTCTCTCAAAATTTGCCTTGGATGATTTTATGAGAGCTCTTAGTTTTTACTTATAATGATCAAATGTGTCTTACCTTTCAAGGATTTTGCTCTATCTTGTAGTAGCTTCCTCCTTTTGTTGTAGAGCTTGTTTATGGCTGGGGTCCACCAGACTGGACGCTTGCCTTTGGTACAAAGAGTCTTAGTTTTGTTTGGGATTGCCTGATCCATGCAGTCCTGTAGGTGCTAGTAGAAGGCATTTGTAAGTGATTCAGCGGTTTGAGTAATGTTTACCACTGGCTCAGGGGCCTTAAAGGAGACCACACTAGTTTTTAGAAGTGTGAAGTCGGCTTTTGAGAAGGTTTTCACTGTGGTCTTTTTTATTTCAGGTGGGGGCGGGATGAGGACCTCCAGCGAGATTAGTTTATGATCTGATCTCACCAGTGAGGGGTATACTTCACGTGTTGAACATTGTGATCCCATGTTCGTGATGATGAGATCAAGTATGTTTTCTCCTCTTGTGGGGATGGTGACTAGTTGTTCCATGGCATTTGAGTTTATGAACTCCAGGAACCTTTGGGCTAGAGTGTTTGGGCTTGAGTAGTGTTCCCAATCTATATTAGGGTAGTTGAAGTCACCTAGTATGATGGTGTTTGGAGATACATTTATCCCCTCCAATGTTTTCAGGAAGGCCATGTGAGGTTCCTGAGTTTGAGAGGGTGGCCTGTAACATGCTACAAATTGCAGAGCAGTCTTGCCTATGGTTAATTGCACCTGGATGGTCTCCGATGCATCGTGCATTGCCACCAACCTTGAGGTGTGGGTGTCCTTTATGAATATAGACACCCCCCCCTCCTTTCTTGGTGTTGTCCGGATTTTGGGGCCAGAACGCATGATATGAGGTGAAACCTGATAGTGCTGGGGTGCTCTCAGGAGACTTGAACCAGGTTTCTGTCACAGCACAGACATTGATGTTCTCCATACTGAGAAGGGCCTCGAGTGCGTGCATCTTGAGATTGAGACTTCTGGCATTCAGCAGCATTACCCTTAGTTTTTTTCCTTTTTGTGTTGTAGGGTGGTAGGTTTAGAATTTGAGCCTTGCCTAAAAAGGCACTATGGGGTGGCAAGAGCCTTTGCCAATATCCGGATGCCTAGGGTGACAGGTGCAAGCCGCCCTTGCGCAGCGTGGCTTGTCCAGCATGTCATCCCAGGCAGACAGACATTGATCCCCTTTGAATGACACCAGAATTTAAGCCATTTATTAAAGCTGATCATCTTATCACTGTATTGTGGCATCATTCTAGGTGAAGGTAGGATACTGCTCAAGGTCAGGGTCATACCTGCCTGGGCTACATAATCAGAGAGCTCCTCAATGTCTCTTTCATGTAGTCCAAGGAGGTCGCCTCAGGTCATTGACACCAGCATGGACAATGACTGAGTCGTACTTGTACCTGCTGTTGAGAGACCTGAGTGCTTGCGTTATGTGGCGGATTCTAGCGCCCGACAGGCAGCTTACTGTGACCTTCTCCTTACTCAGTCTGGTGAGCGGGACGTCAGTGTGTCTGACTATGGAGTCACCTATGACAAGTATGTTTGGTGTTGTATTTGGCCTTAAGGGCAGTGACTGCTTTGCACACTGATTTTGTTGTTTATGTGTTGTTTGTGTGGTGTATTGAGTTTGCAGCTGCTTGTGTGTCTGCTCTGGAGGCCTCTGCTGTTTAGGTAAATTTTTACTCAGAGCCTCCGAGTATGTCTTAGTGTGTTTATGTGTTTGATTCAGTGGTGTGGTTGAGTTATGTGAGACTGGTATTGTGGTGTGTGTAGTTGCCTTCTCCTCCTGCCTGGTCTTGCCAGTCCTGAGTTGAGAGAGCTCAGCCTCCAGTCTGGCTAAATAGCTGCATCTCTCACAAGTGTTAGTGTTACGTGGGAGGAGGAGAGGGTTGTCCGTGTACATGAGGCAATTGTAACATTGTCTCAGAATTCCCAGATTCACCAACTGGGCAGGAGGACGCCAGCATCTGACCCTTCGACATGCTAGAAAGAATTATGAGTTGGTATGAGACAGAAAAGTAGTGGGCTTAGCAGGGAAGTGGGCACTCCTGGGGGGGGTTTGCTAGTGAGAGATTTGTATAATATAGGAGTGCTTGACCTGCAAAGAGAATGCTTATAAGACAAGGGATATGCTTATAAGACAAGTGCTGAGCTTTTTGAGAAGAAAAAGCTATTTGGAACAAGTGCTGCACTTTTTAGTGAAGGTGTAAACTGTTTAGGTTCCTAACAGAGCAGTTCTAAGGAATTAATTGAAGAACAGACTTCCTGGAGCCAGAAAGAGTTTAACCTTGTTTAACCGGCGCTGCCAGATGCTGCTCTAGTGGCAAATCTGCGCTAAAGCATGTTAAAGCGTGCTTGATAGCAGGGGCTGGAAAGAAGCAGGAATAGACCCAAAACGGACAATAAAACTACAGTTTCAAGTCAGTAACCACCTCTACGGGGGGCAGGGAAGCTGCTCAATGTTATTCACTGCCACTGATCAACACAGAGACCCTCCTTCAGCCCAAGCAAAAATGGCCTCACAGAAACTTTCAAACAGTTCAGGAACAGCAAGCCTGTAACTGAACTTTTTTAACTCTCAGAAAAGTGGGAAAAAAGCAAGATTTTTTTTTTTGAGAAGCAGGTGGCTTAACCCCCGTAACAGGAATGTAGTTTAGGTACAGATATGCAGTTAACACACATTAGTCCACTCTTTCAGTTGTTTACCACTGTATTACATTGATATGATATACATATCTTCTATATATATTGTTAGATCTTTGATTGATGAGTATTAGGCATCGTACAATATTATATAATACATGTGTTACTAGGATGTTTTTGGAGATGTTAATATACGTGTGTGTAGTTAACATTGCGTCTGTGCTTTATATGCTGTGGTTAAATGTTCATTGTTTGCTGAGAAATTGACCAATGAAAGTGTAGGGGGGATATTTAAAGCCTGGATGCTTTTATGTTATGTGTAAGTCTGACGGAGCCTACGGGTGAAAGCGCTTACATGTCTATGAAGGAACCTTTGTATACCATTTGTGACCTGTCCTGGACAATGTCTACGTTGACTGTTTCATCTACCTATGTGTGTTTTGGATTGTGTGCCATAAGGTGACAGCGGTTCTTTGATGTTGATTAGGTGTATTCCATGGTCAATTGACATTAATCCTATTAATTCACTGAAGGATGTTCTTTATAAGTGGGAACGCCATAGTTTAACCATCCTATGACCTTCCTAGCTGAAGTTGTTATTGTGCCATTGGTATGTGTTCCACAGGTCGCCCATTTGTTCCGCGGTATGGAAGCGAGTGATCCCCATTCTGCTGCTGTCAGATTGAGTGGTGTGTATGCCGGTATTCGCACGGCGGTCTGACTTTGTATGGGGAGTGTCTACTGTAGTCCCTATCTGTATTACCTGTGTTATGCCTTACTGCAGCTGTGTAATTCCACCAGGTTTGCAGTTATGGGTGCCATCTTTGTCGTACGCTTGTCCATCCATGGGAATTGCCTACTGGACACTGGTATAGGGCAGTACACATTTCACACCTGCATTTAGCATTATCCGGTGGATGCTTTGCATTATTAGTGGGGAGTAAGGCATGTGCTATACCCACATCCCTCCCACGGGCGGACAACGGATTATCTGCCAAACAACACCGTGCCCCATTTCTGCATACCCACGATCCCATGGCTGCAACCCTCGACGGTACCCATTACACATCCTTCATGTGTGCGGGACTGGGATGTGGACGCACTTCTATGGGCTCGACCATCTGGGGATTTCTGCTCATATGTCCTGCATTTCATGGACACTTGTCATCAACCTTAAACACGCTGGTGGTGCATATGTCTAGCTGTGCTGTAGTCATGGCTGTTACTCCTTCAGGGTCGCTCGCTCGCATCTCGTAGATATTGCATAGGGTTGAATTTTTGGGGTCCTACAATGGACACCAATGTGCATATGTAAAGTGTAGAACTTGTTGGACTGTGTCCATCTGGCCAGTGGTTTTGACTGCTGCTGTATGTTCCCCAATCGCGGATGTCTGTTTGACTACACATATTATGTAGTGCTATGACATCCAGGTTTTCAAACCTGAAACCAAATGGTATACATCCAAAGATGCAGGTTATCAACTGCTTTAAATAATCCTCAGAGGTCACAATAGGAAATATCCGCCATTGTATTGTCAAAATAACACCACCAGAACATGTAGATCCTATTAATTCATTGCAGGATGTTCTTTATAAGTGGGAACACCATAGTTTAACCATCCTATGACCTTCCTAGTTGACGTTGTTGGTGTGCCATTAGTATGTGTTCCGCAGGTCGCCCATTTGTTCCGCAGTATGTAAGCGAGTGATCCCCATTTTCTTGCTGGCAGATTGAGTGCTGTGTACACCGGTATTCGCACGGCGGTCTGACTTTGTATGGGGAGTGTCTACTGTAGTCCCTATCTGTATTTCCTGTGTTATGCCTTACTGCAGCTGTGTAATTCCACCAGGTTTGCCATCTTGGTCGTACGTTTGTCCATCCATGGGAATTGCCTACTGGACACTGGTATAGGGCTGTACACATTTCACACCTGCATTTAGCATTCTCCGGTGGATGATTTGCATTATTAGTGGGGAGTAACGCATGTGCTATACCCACATCCCTCCCACGGGGCGGGACAACGGATTATCTGCCAATCAACACCGAGCCCCATTTCTGCATACCCACGATCCCATGGCTGCAACCCTTGACGGTACCCATTACACATCCTTCATGTGTGCGGGAATGGGATGTGGACGCACTTCTATGGACTCGACAATCTGGGGATTTCTGTTCATATGTCCTGCATTTCATGGACACTTGTCATCAACCTTGAACATGCTGGTGGTGCATATGTCTTGCTGTGCCGTAGTCATGGCTGTCAGTTCTTCTGGGTCTCTCGATCGCAGCCGGTTGACATTGCATACGGATACATTTTTGGGGTCCTACAATGGACACCAATGTGCATATGTAAAGTGTAGAACATGTTGGACTGTGTCCATCTGGCCAGTAGTTTTGACTGCTGCTGTATGTTCCCCAATCGCGGATGTCTGTTTGACTACCCATATTATGTAGTGCTACGAAAACCAGGTTTTTCTACAATTAACCCAAATGGTGTTAATCTAATGCTGCAGGTTAGCAACTGCTTTAACTAATCCTCAGAAGTCCCAATAGGAAATATCTGCCACTGTATTGTCAATATAACACAACCGAAACATGTAGAACCTATTAATTCATTGACAGATGTTCTTTATAAGTGGGAATGCCATAGTTTAACCATCCTATGACCTTCCTAGTTGACGTTGTTGGTGTGCCATTAATATGTGTTCCACAGGTCGCCCATATGTTCCGCGATATGGAAGCGAGTGATCCCCATTTTCTTGCTGGCAGATTGAGTGCTGTGTACGCCGGTATTCGCACGGCATTCTGACTTTGTATGGGGAGTGTCTACTGTAGTCCCTATCTGTATTTCCTGTGTTATGCCTTACTGCAGCTGTGTAATTCCACCAGGTTTGCAGTTATGGGTGCCATCTTGGTCGTACGCTTGTCCATCCATGGGAATTGCCTACTGGACACTGGTATAGGGCTGTACACATTTCACACCTGCATTTAGCATTCTCCGGTGGATGATTTGCATTATTAGTGGGGAGTAAGGCATGTGCACACCCACATCCCTCCCACGGGGGGGCAATGGATTATCTGCCAAACAACACCGAGCCCCATTTCTGCATACCCAGGATCCCATGGGTGCGACCCTCGATGGTACACATTACACATCCTTCATGTGCGGGACTGGGATGTGGACGCACTTCTATGGACTCGACAATCTGGGGATTTCTGTTCATATGTCCTGCATTTCATGGACACTTGTCATCAACCTTAAACACACTGGTGGTGCATATGTCTAGCTGTGCCGTACTCACGGCTGTCGCGTCTTCTGGTGGAACGGTAACGGCTGGATGGAATTCTGTACGGATCAATTTTTGGGTCCTACAATGGACACCAATGTGCATATGTAAAGTGTAGATGTTGCTGGACTGTGTCCATCTGGCCAGTTGTTTTGACTGCTGCTGTATGTTCCCCAATCGCGGATGTCTGTTTGACTACCCATATTACGTAGTGCTACGTAAACCAGGTTTTTCAGAACTGAAAACAAATGGTGTACATCCAAAGATGCAGGTTAGCAACTGCTTTAAATAAACCTCAGAAGTCCCAATAGGAAATATCCGTCACTGTATTGTCAACATAACACCACCAAAACATGTAGATCCTATTTATTCATTGAAGCATGTTTTCTTTATAACTGGGAATGCCATAGTTTAACTATCCTAGTTGACGTTGTTGGTGTGCCATTAGTACGTGTTCCACAGGTCGCCCATTTCTTCTGCAGTATGGAAGCGAGTAATCCCCATTTTGTTGCTGGCAGATTGAGTGCTGTGTACGCCGGTATTCGCACGGCGGTCCAACTTTGTATGGGGAGTGTCTACTGTAGTCCCTATCTGTATTTCCTGTGTTATGCCTTACTGCAGCTGTGTAATTCCATCGGGTTTGCAGTTATGGGTGCCATCTTGGTCGTACGCTTGTCCATCCATGGGAATTGCCTACTGGACACTGGTATAGGGCTGTACACATTTCACACCTGCATTTAGCATTATCCGGTGGATGCTTTGCATTATTAGTGGGGAGTGAGGCATGTGCTACACCCACATCCCTCCCACGGGGCAGGACAACGGATTATCTGCCAAACAACACCGAGCCCCATTTCTGCATACCCACGATCCCATGGCTGCAACCCTCGACAGTACCCATTACACATCCTTCATGTGTGTGGGACTGGGATGTGGACACACTTCTATGGACTCGACAATCTGGGGATTTCTGTTCATATGTCCTGCATTTCATGGACACTTGTCATCAACATTAAACACGCTGGTGGTGCATATGTCTAGCTGTGCCATAGTCACGACTGTCGCTTCTTCTGGTTGAACGATAACGGCTGGATGGTATTCCATACGGGACAATTTTTGGGTCCTACAATGGACACCAATGTGCATATGTAAAGTGTAGAACTTGTTGGACTGTGTCCATGTGGCCAGTGGTTTTGACTGCTGCTGTATGTTCCCCAATCGCGGATGTCTGTTTGACTACCCATATTATGTAGTGCTACGAAAACCAGGTTTTTCAAAACTGAAACCAAATGGTGTACATCCAAAGATGCAAGTTAACAACTGCTTTAAATAATCCCCAGAAGTCCCAATAGGGAAGTATCGCCACTTTATTGTCAGAATGACACCACCATAACAGGTAGATCACGAGCACTTTCGCCCGGTCTTACCGGCATTTTCAAGTGTAATTAGCAGAAACATATAACTAAATAAATAATAATACATATTTTAATAATAAAGTTAATACTATGTTATTTGGACAATAGCTTCTGCTATTGACATACAATGCTGTGGGTGGTGCCGGTTACCATACATATGGCTTTCTCAAAAGCCGACTTCACATTTCTAAACACTAGTGTGGTCTCCTTTAAGGCCCCTGAGCCAGTGGTGAACATTACTCAAGCCACTGAATCACTTACATATGCCTTCTACCAGCACCTACAGGACTGCATGGATCAGGCAATCCCTTACCCAACTGTGGGTCTTTGTACCAATGCCAAGCATCCAGTGTGGTGTACCCCAGCCATACACAAGCTCTACAATGAGAGGAGGTAGCTACTACAAGACAGAGCAGACTCCTTGTGAGGTATGACACCCTTGCTCATTATATGTGAAGAACTACAAGCTCTCATGACATCATCCGGGGCAGGTCCCACAGATATATCACCAAGGACTCGACAGACAATCATACGGCCTTCTTTAGCTATGTTGGACACCTGGGAGGAAACTCCCAGATATGCTCTGACTGGGTTCACAATGATGTGAAGTTTACTGAACATACACACATTGCCAACATACTGGTTGACAGGTTCAGTGAAGACATCTCCACCCCCTCCCCCCCCACATGGAGAGATGTCTGTACCAGAAGATTGTGGCCCCTGAATGTTCTGTAATGCACAGGTGGGACATGCTCTCTCCAAGGTAGTGAACACAGCATCCGTGGGACCAGATGGTGTCCCGGCTGTGTACTCCGCGATCTCATTGAGGAATTAAACCCACAGTTAGGACAGCTGTTTAATCTTAGCCTCACCTCAGGTAACGTACCCAAGTTGTGGCACACGGCGACTGTAGTCCCACTTCACAGGGGTAGTGCCTCCACTGACCCTGGTTATTACCGTCCCATTAGCTTGAGAAGCCTTATCTGCAAAGACATGGGGAAGGATCATACTGGAGCTCATAGATGACGACATAGGGGACCTGCATACTTTGCACCCAACCCAGTTTGGCTTGGTCAGGGGCAGATCATGCGTTTAAAACTTGGTTGACGTTTTAGGAACAGTCACCGAGGCCATTGATGAGGGTCAGGCAGTCCATACAGCCTACCTCGACCTGGCAAAGGCCTTCAACACAATACCCCCCTCGGGTATCATTGATAAACCCATCGGCTTGGATGTGAACCCGTACATCGCTGGATGGGTTGCAAACTGGCTAGGTGACACAACCCATGCGGTCATAGTTGCTGGCACCATGTCAGACTCACTGCCAGTCACAGGCGGTGTCCCACGGGGCTCTGTCCTGGGTCCACTCTTTTTCTGCATCTACATTTCCAAAGTACAAGCAAACACAGGGGGGTTATGGCTGACATTGTTTGCAGATGACTGCGAACTGGGTGCCATAGTGGGACAGACATCTGACACAGATATCCTTCAAAGGGGCCTCACAGATATGGATATCTGCTGCCAGGGACATGGCCTACAGCTAAATGCCGGGTAATGCATAGTCATACCCATCGGGAAGAACAAGGTCACCCCTAGCCGCCATATGGGTGGCAGTCCACTGAGCACAGGGGGAATTACCAGGGATCTGGGGACCCAGGTTGTCAGTCACCATTCGTTCGACACACACGTTGCTAACGTGGTTCGGTAGAACTTCTACATTGCCCACCTGATCGTGCAGGGATTCACATCTAGATCAGGGTAGGTCATCGTCTCCTTGTACTCATTACTCATTAGACCTATGATTGAGTACATTGCCCCATTCAGAAGGTATCTGACCCGACACCTGCAGCAGCTGGGAAGGCCCCATAGGTTCATCGTCAGACGGATGCAGGGTGTCAGGAATTTGTGTTATGCTGCCCAACTGTAAGGACTCCTGCTCCATTCAGTCACATAAAACTTGTTCAGTGGTGACCTGTGCCTGACATACGAGGCCATGTCGACCCATATTTGATGACTATGCTTCACCTAATGGATCTACATCCCTCAGAACCACAGGGGCAGGTGACGTGAACCTTGACACGGTCATTAATAGAATGTGTTGGAGGGACAGATACATCACCCAGGCACTCACTATGCTGTGGAACAACATCCCAGTACATGTGAGGCAGAGAACCTTGCTGGCCTTGTTCGAGGGGGATCTTGTCCAATGGATGGGGATTGCAGATATACCCCAGGGATTACATCATTGTCACTGCTTGACAGAGGTACAGCAATATAATAGGCATTTTATCTCCAGACTGGAGGGTTGGCAAAGGAAACATAACTATGGCCTAGGGTTATGGCTGCCCTTGGGTAGATAGCCTACTATGTACCTATGGACCTATGAACCTATGTTCATAGTTTGTCCCATTCACACTTGTCTATCCCCTATCCTCATTCATATGTGTATATTTCTGTGGCACATGATTGAACTATGTATTACCTGCAGGTATGCTGTCTAAAGTGCACATACGTCACGGTTGATTACAGTGTATCTGTGTACCTACCTCTGTGATACTGAGGACTACCACACATCCTTCACAGCATTACATGCATATGTCCATACTATTATTCTTTGGCCTGGGGGGGTTGTTAGGGCAACGGTTACACGTGTCCCTGTTTGTGCCGCAGCGTCATGGTGGTCTTTGACCAGCCTCCGTTGCTATCGTGGGATGGACGGTAGTGTTGGTGTGTGTTTGGGATGTGTTTTCACTGCCGGTACATCTGTGGGGGGTGGGGTTGGCACATGTTCCTCTTTGCAGGGAGCCCCATCCTGGACATTTGTGTCATGCATCAACACTTGGCACGTGCCATATGTCCTGTGCTATTCCCACAGTCGTGTATGCCTTCCTGCATTACTACTGCGTGTTACTGGCTGTTTGTATCTGGTACACATGGCTATTATGGTGGATAGCTTGGCCTATTCCCATGCTATGACATACCCATCCATCCAGGCATATACATGTTATCCCATCCTTTGCGTTGGCCGTGGGTGTTTGGCTGTCCGGCAATGCTATTCTCAACGTGTGATGTCCCACCTTCACCTTCTGTGCCTGTGGCACCCTGTTGGGGCGTCCTGCTTGGTGGGCAGATGTTCCTCCATATGTGTTGCGTTTGACATGTCTGCATAGCTAATCATCAGTACGGTGGCTGAACATACTGCCTTGTCCAGATGTGTACAGTTATGGGCACTGTGGCGTGTGCACACCTATGGGGTTTTGACAGGTCCATACCACATGCGGGATGTACACATTCTGCCGACACATTCACATGCAGCCATTTGGATATCTGTACCTGAGGTGGGATGTTAACATGTGGGGTACATATTTGCCTGCATGGCACTGCCTAGGACAATACTTCTTACTACATTTCAGGTATACCCATTGTGTGTAGGTGTGTAGCTGCGCAAGGCTGCTAGCTGGGTTGGGTGCACAGTTGTACATGGGTGCGGGTTACATGCTATGACGGGGCTGTTGTGTATTACATTTGCATGCATGGGTTCTGCTTCTGGATATTACGCTTAGGCATACGCCGTCCTATGTGTATGCGATGGGCACGTTGCTGGGTGTAGTACATGTTGCTATGCACATGTTTGCTTGTGTTTAGGGTATCTAGTTTCCTTCTTGTTGTTATATCGACACGGCTACCCGGCTGTGTACTCGCTGGTGACCATGCCCATGTGGCTACTACTATGTAGGTGCGGTGCACTGACATGCTGTGGTACACCTTCACTGGTTATGCCCACTGACAGTGCATTGCATGACGGACACGGTATTACGCGTATCCTTTGTTCCTTGGACGGGTACACTTTGGACTTCGTGGGTTAATGTTTGGTTCTCCGTTTTGTGTGAACGGGTACTATGTTGCATAGTCTGCGTACGTTTCATTATCCACGGACCCTGGCTGGTGCGGTTACTATTGCAGGCAGCCTGTGGAAGTCAGCACTTTAGGTTGCTCATCGCCTGCCGGCTTGGCCACGCCTACGGCCGCATCCTACTTGGGCTCGCTCATGTGCCCTCCGCACGTGTCTGTGGTTGCGGCGCGCACTCATTACTATGCATATGGCGCTGCTATGCCGATTATTCACTGCACTGCCGGCGCAAGCCTTACACCGGCCTTGTGCCAAGCTTCATGAATCCCGGGGATTGTTAATTACTTTGTTTACTTGATATTGTAACAAACTGAGTTTGTTATTCAAAATGTATTGTATATTCTCTGTGGAGCTTTTCTCCCCTGGCCTCCACTGAAAATGCGCTCTTTTTTGGCCCAGTGGACCATCCCAGGAAACAAACGCAAATAAATAAATAAATAAATAATATGGTCCAAGCACAATACAGGACAGTGTACCTATAGTGCATAGTATTGTGATATCCCATTACTGGCATTCTGTACTGAAGCTGTGTTAATGATCTATAACAGGATGGGGACTGCTATGTAAAATGATCACTCAGGAGAATAATGTGTATTGAATAGGGACACATAGATGATTTGTAGGAATGAACACTGAGAAAGGGGACAAGTGAAACTCCCTCATGTGCAGTAGAGGAGAGCATTTCAGTGGAAGATGGTTGTAACAGCCACACCAAGCACATATCTATATGGTACAGTATGGACTGTATAGTGAAAATATGTTGGCTGTGGCTGTCACACTAGGTGACATAATGGGGAGGATGTCTGTGTGACATAAGCATCCTCACATGAATAATGCAGAGGACATTGATCAGGGATCTGACATACAACTGGGGTAGGGTGCATATTGGGAAGCTGTGCAAACTGATATATCTGAATATGAGTGTACTCTTAGCAGAGGTCTCCAGTTAGGTAGATAAAAGTAAAGGATCATGGCAAACATTACAAGAACCAACCACAATCATGGGCAATATCAGAATAATACCACCAATAATCCCATGCCTCTGACATAACATATGTGATGTAGAATGATAAGAGATGAGGCTGTACACACACACACACACACACACACACACACACACACACACACACACACACACAAACATACACACACTTAAACAACTATTATGACACATACACACTCTATAAGGGTAACTATGAACACTGTCCTGGCACTGTAATATCTGCAGGAGGTGTTAGGAGGGATACTGCTATACCTGTATGCAACAGTGTGAGCAATACAGGCTAGTTGCCTTGTGTGCATGGCATACGAAACAGTCCACACTGTCAAGAATGATATACTTGCCATTAATGTCATCAGACACCTATGTATGTAGAGTGTAAACAAGCAGAACAAGTAGCACACATGCATCTAATGTAACATCTTGATTAGTGTTCCACACCATCAGATAGCCATGTATATTCCACAGAAAGAATGCCTAGGTATGGCCAATCAGCTGTGTGACAGTGCTCTGTGACAAAGGTGGTACACTTCAGTTACACATCACTGGAAGATGTGTAGGGAGGTACATGAAGAAGGGTGCATTGTACAGAGTTATTGGTATAATGAAGGCTAGGAACCATGAAGGTATTATGGCCTCTGAAGTGCATGTCCTTCACATACCTAGTACTTGTGTTACATTCAAGAGAGTAGACAGCACTGTAACCACATGCGTGTGGATGTACCACTTACCATCTAAATCAGGATGTAGGTCAGATACCTATTGGTCTGATTATAGGGTGTGATGTCCATATTATATTTGGGTAGTATGTTTGTTTCCTGATTCAACAAATCCCTCCATGTTTCTTGTCAATGCAGGTGCTGTCATGGCTGTGGCATCAGTGTTTGGTATGTGTTGATACTTTTCTGTATTATACTAATATCACTGTTGGAGTCAATGACTGGCCACAATCTGTATTTCTTCAGGCAGCTGTTTGGACACAGTATGCGTATGTCATCTGTGATATACATCACTTAACTAATGGGCAGGAAAGGGTCTAGCAGACTCCCTTGATGTACAAACCTGATCACAGGACCTGAGATATAGGTCATGTCACACATTTCCCCATAGTGAGATGCCACATATGTCATACACTGGTCTACCCATTTGGCGATATAGCTGTTTATGGCCACATATGACAGTGATGACTGAATACCTCAGAGTGGATTTGTGTCAAATGCCTTGACCTGTTCAAGTTCCACAAGATGATACTGTTGTCTTCATGCATGCCCTCAATGACCTCTTTGAGGACATCTATCAGATGTAACAGACATGATGTAGCATTAACCACTTACACAGGTCTGTTGCACACAACCAGAATATGACTAGTGTACAGAAGAGGTCCATGATCACATGTTGGTCTACCTCACAGTCAAGTAGAGTCAGGATGTCTCTATACATGCATACATCAGGCTCTGTCCCCTCTACTCAGATGGATCCATGTTGATGTACACCTTTGTATGGGAATATAGCCTGTGTGGAGGCTGTGTTGATGTGTGTATTCAACCATATTAGGAAGGTGTATGTGCTGAGTCACCCCATAGGCGATATGTGATGTTGTCACAGGCCATTACTTCTGCATAATAGGCCTGGATGAAGGTAAGATAGTGCATACTACCTATTGTGTTCTGGCTTAGAGATTTTACACAACCCCCACACAGGTATCATTGAGAAACCCTCCCAGCTGGGTATTAACCATACATCAGTAGATGGGTAACCAGATGGCTCACTAACAGAACTCATACTGTGAAAGTAAGTGAATCAACCTGTACCACTAGAGCTGTCACCACTAGTAAACTCCAGGGATCTGTGCTTGTCCCTTCACAGTTTGAACTCTATTTCTCAACAGTTCAGGCTAAAGTATATGGCCTTTGGCTTAACAAGTTTGCTGATTCTTGCATATAGTGTGCAATCACTGAGTCCACCAATGGAATGGTGATAACATAGTATGGGAGCAGGTAACACACACAGCTGAATTGTGACAAAGGCACAAGATATAACTGGCTCACTGACAGAGCCCACATAGTCAAAATAGGGGAATACAGCTCCAACAGCAGATTTGTAACCAGTGGTGTTTCACAGGGATCAGTCCTGAGACCTCTACTGTTTGTAATTTCTCTGAAATGCAAGCTAAAACTAAAGTTATGTGGCTGACAAAGTTTTCTAATGACTGCAAGCTGGGAGCGGTCATATAATCTCCAAACGATGTCAACATCCTACAAGAGGGTCTTACACAAACAAATGGGTGGTGCCAAAGCCATGGCCTTAAACTCAATGCAAAAACAGTTATTATCATCCCTTTTGGTAAGAGTGATGTTCCTGCTAACTACCACATCAATAACAACACCCTAAGTATGCACTCAGTGGTGAGACACCTGGGCACACAGATTAACAGCAACCTTACCTTGGATCACCATGTCTCCACAGTGGTAAGAAGGGCATTCTATATTGCTCATCTCATAAGTAAGGGCATTGCCTCGAGAAAAAAAAAGTTATAACCTCCCTGTACTCTTCCCTCATCAGGCCAATAATTGAGTACAATTCCCCTTTTTGTATGTACCTTTCCAAGCAACTGCAGCAATTGGAGAGACCACAAATGTTCTTCACAAGGAAAATTCAAGGTGTTCAGCATCTGTCCTATGAAGATTATCTGAAATCACTGTCACTTTATTCTGTTTCATACAGACTAATTAGAGGTGATCTCTGCCTTGCATATAAGGCAATCTTTGACCCTGCTTTATTGGAAATGCTGCATATCCATAAGCCAAATGGTACACTGGTTACTCACTCTAATGGCCTTAACCTGATATGTGACATTAATAGAACCTACTGAAGGGACAGATTTGTCTTCCAGAGGTTACAACACCTTTGGAACCGACTCCCGTTTCATGTCAAGCAGAGCACTTCATTGGCCCTCTTCAAACACAAACTGGATGATTGGATGAGTAACCATAAGTTCACCTCAGGGGTTCCACCTATGTCCCTCGTGGATAGGGGATGATAGGTGCTGATCATGGAAATAAGAGTAACTCTTCTCTAGGCTTGTAAGAGCCCTAGGGTCATTAGCCTAGTAACCTCCTATGATTCTATGATCTAAAAATAAATGCTGAAATGTGTGTTTATAATGTTGTGCATCTGAAAAGTGGAATTCCATGTTAATCACAGCATTGACAACAGTCCTGCTATGCAGAAACCCTGTGACACAAGCACTGGGAACATATGTAGATAGCACTCTGAACTTCGACCAAGTGTCCCCACTGGTACTGAAATCCTGTGTTGTGCACATCATAAGTCACACCATCATACTGAGATCTTAAGACTGTATGACAGCATTGTAATCAAACCTCATCACAACACTAATAGAATATAATGTTCTCTTTTTCATGTACCTCACCAGACATATGTAGCAACTGGAGAGACCACCGGGCTTTCGCAGCAAAATAACACAAGGCCTACAAACTATGCCATGATGTATGTGGATAAATTAAAAGCCATGTCACTGTAATCTTTATTGTATAGGATGACAAGACTTCTGCTTGGCCTCCAGGCCAGTCTCTGACCCTGCCCTAGTGAGAGTACTGCATATCCAAAACTCTAATATAGCTGATGAAATCAGCAGTGTCTGTTGAGGAGAATATAACACTGTCCCACATGCTGGTGTAAAATGCTCTTTGTAATGTCAAGCAACAGCTCGCACGCACACACACACACACACACACACACACACACACACACACACACACACACACTTGACTGTAGTGAGAATAAAACCCTTACCTATCTAAGTACACAGACAACAGAACACAGTACTTTACACAAGCATCACAGTTCAATTCTGTCTTGGAGTGTATCAGACACTTTATAGCTGATGACATCAGTAGTGTCTGTTGAGGAGAATATAACAGTATCCCACATCCTGGTATAAAATGCTGTCTATAATGTCAAGCAACAGCTCTCTCACACACACACACACACACACACACACACACACACACACACACACACACAGTTGACTGCAGTGAAAATAGATCTCCTACCTAAGTTACAGACTACAGAACATGGTACTTTAAACAAACACCATGGCGCAAGTCTGAATTTTACAAGTCTGCAGGTGAATTATAGTAGATGACATCAATAGGCCATGTGGAGGACAAGATGTTGAGTGGGCAACATGAAATGGATATGCAGGCACCTGCAAAAATCAAAATACTGTCAATCCTTGGCATTGGACCAGTAACTGTGGGATACACACTTCAGCTCTTCTGGCTAGACACACACCCATACAGAGTTGACTACAGTGAGAACAGAACCCCTATATATTTAAGTAGACAGACTACAAAACTTAGTACTTTATGCAACTGCCATGGCACAAATCTGACCTTTACATGGCTTGCAGTCCAATTTGTGGATGACATCACCAGTGCATGTTGGAGAGAAGAAGTTGGGAGGCCTGCATGAAATGGATATGTAGGCATGTGCAAGTATCAAAATAATATAAGTTCATGGGATTGGAGCAATAACTGCAGAATACATCCTTTTGCTCTTCTGGTTAGACACACATACAGTTGACTGCAGTGCAAACAGAACCCCTACCTAAGTTAACAGCGTACATTATGCAAGTGCCATTACACAGAGTACATTATGCAAGTGCCATTACTCAGAGTACATTATGCAAGTGCCATTACACAAGTCTGACTTTTACAAGACTACAGGTGAATGTATAGTAGATGACATCAGCAGGCCATGTAGGAGCCAACATGTTGGGATACCTGCATAGGCTCATAGCTTCATATGTACACAGGAGACTATTAGCCTAATGGCCCTACAGTGCTTAGAAGTCTAGCCATGTAAAAGCACAAGTACCGTTATTGAGCATAGTTGGATGGTAATTGTTAGCAGAGCAATTTTGTGAGCAGACCAACTGGCCCTTTCCATGAGGGACACAGGTGCAACACCAGAGGTGACTTTAAATTCACACAACCAGTAGTCAAGGTTGAGCTTGAACAAAGTCACTGAGGAGCACTAATTCACATGCAGTGGGAGCTTATTACAGAGGAGTGTGAGTCATTGGAGAATATATATCTGTCTCCCCAGCATGTTCTGTTTATGTCACAAGCTAGGTTGAGAACCCTAGGCCAAGTTATTCTTGTCCCATTTGATTTGCAGATGTGCAGCATTTCCAGTAGGACAGGGTCTGAGACTGCTGTATAGATGAGGCATAGGTCACTCTCAGCAGTCTGCATGATATTGAGTACACTGACAGGTCTTTCAGTCTTTCCATGTTTGTCATGTTTGGAGGCCCTAGAGTCTCCCAGGCACAAACCCGTGTTTTCTCCAGTTGCTGCAGGTGTCTGGTGAGGTACAGACAGAAGGGTGCATTGTACTCAATTAGTGGTCTGATAAGAGTAGAGTACAGCAGAGGTATAACCACCCTGTTCTCGGATGTGATGTCCATATGTATGATGTGTGCAATACAAAATATGTGTGTCACCACCATGGATACATAGTGATGAAAGTGTAGATTGCTATCAACATCTGTTCCCAAGTCTCACAACACTGTATTTAAGCTTAGAGAGGTGATATGTATATCATAATTATTGCCAAAAGCGACAATAAGCCATTGTATCTTTTAAGGTTTAGTCCATAAGTTTGGCACCAATCATTTGTGTGTGGCAACCCTTCCATAATATGCTACCATCACTGGTGGACTCTATAGTAGTGCATCCAGTTACCAGTCATCTGCAAACTTGGTAAACCACAGACCATCTACCATTGCCTGCACTTCAGGGAAGTAGTTTACAAAAAGTTGAGGGCCAAGCACAGATCCTTGTGGTATCCTAATGGTAATTGGCTACTGGTGGAGGTGCAGTCCCCAACTTTGAGAGTGTGTGTTATGTGAGAGAGAGAGTTGCCTATCCCCATACTACTGTATGGCTTAATTCCCACATGTGAGATCTTCACTATGACACATGAATGGAGAATAGTGTCAAAGGCCTTGGATAAGTCAACATAGGCGATATGTCCTGTTAGTCAACATAGGTGATATGTTCTGTTATACTGCATCCAGCTCTCTGGAGTCAGTATCCAAGAAGTCCACAAGGTTCAATAAAGAATATCTACCCTTGACAAAACCAAAATGGGTAGGGTCAAGTGTGTTGAAGGTCACCTATGTCCCTTTGGATATCATCCATGCTGATTCCTTCCCTAGCCTTGCAGATAAGTGTTTTTAAGCATATAGGTCAATAGTTGTAGTTCTGCATGTTACCAGACTGGTGTGCATTGCATAGCACATAACATTTGATATTATATTTTGTACTGTGGTCAATATATGTGTGGAAAATGTACTGAGAGACCAGGGTTGCAGTGCTTGGGGGGTGGCAATAGATGTGTGTATTGTAAATATGTGACAATTGTCAGTTTGTAATATTTACATGTGTAATTTCATGTCATATACAGTGAATAGACAGTAAACAGTAGTAATACAACATAATGTGTACATTTCCATTGCAATATGAGCAGCATGTTTGCACGACAGTTACCAAAGTGCGTACACATGCATAGGTAAGCAGTGCACAAATGTGAGCCGCATTGCTAAAGTCTGACTGTTAGTATTTAGTCTATGAAATACACCTGATGCTTAACTAACTCTCTGGCAGCACATGTTAATGTATGATACATTCCTTGTTGGGGCCAGATGGTACTGTTGTTGAATACAGGTGTATCTAATACTTTTAAATACATGTAAATACATTGCTGCCATTCCCCATTTGTGTATGATGTGCACCTTCATGCAGAAATGGCTTAAAAAGGTGAAATGGCTAGCTAGGACAGTGGTGAAATGGGGGCAAGCAGGGGAAGAACAAATAGAAAGCAGGGAAGGAATGTGCAGGAGGTATATTGGAAAAAAAACAAACTATCAATGTCTTTAATAGTGTAACATGAACATATGGGACGATTTTTTTTCATGGGACAGGTGCCAATTTTTTATTTTGGAGAGAGAGAGAGGGGAATGTTGAGGGAGGGATGTAGGAATGTCTGGGACAGGCAAGTTGGGTATGTGAGGAAGAAATTCCAGACAGACAAGACAAACAAGACAACAGGCAGGGACGGCGAAGGATGCAAAGAGTTGGGGAACACCATGATTGGGGCGAGGGTGAGGGTGGGGACATCCTGAACCCATGGTTATCAAGCTAGGTGACAGTGAGAATCGAGTCCTCACCTGCTGGATTGTCATCACTGTCACCTCACTCCCCAGTGCTGGCTGGAGTGTTTGACATCTCTGTGACACCAGAGAAATACTGCCAGTCCAGCCATCTGGAAATTTGTAAATAATCATATGTCATTTGTGAATATTAATATGATTCATATGCTTGTCTTACAAATGTAAGAGAACTATATGTTATGTGGATATTAAACTACTGGTGAAGACATGTGTGTTGAACTGTATGTTATGTACTGAGCTTTAAGATGTAACCACAGTGTACCCTTCTGGAAAAGAACAGAAATGTATATAAACTATATACCTGTGCAAATGTATGTTTTAATAGCAAAGGCTGGAACATACAGAGTTAACTTGCAAAAAGTCACAAAAATAAGTGGAAATTGTTTTACGATTGTGTTATCTCTCATTTCAGTGAAACAGACACCTTGTCTAGAGCTAGAGGTTTTTCTATTGTCTTGAAACAGAAATAATTGCTAGGTTTAAATTGTAAAAGTGTTTATTTGTTTTACAACTTCCAGTTCTAGGCAAACATCTGAGAAATATGTATGTTTGACACAGAGATGTTAACATTTTTAATTTCTGTTAGCTTGGGAACTGAAGACAGGTGACAAAGAGTGACGTCATCCAGACTAATCCAACACTACTATGTGATATTAATTTAAAAACTCTCTCAGAGAGGGAGACTGAGCATTTTCTATCTTCTCTTGAAACCTAGAAACATCCATCATCTGCATGTGCCTTGCTCTCTAAATTATTTAAGGCATAGTATCTCTTAGATATAGACAAGAATATAGTAAAGATTAGTTTAGATGTTTTCTGTATATATTTGAGACTGTCCTGCAATGTTGTTTTAAAATATTTCCTGTGATTCTGAACTCTGTAGTTACTGTGTTGGTTGAGTATTGTCTTGCGCTTTTGTTATTTATTATTAAATATATTTAAACCTAAAATCTTTGTAGCTGATATTTGTGAGACATATATAAGCTCTTAGTGCACTTGCATATGTATTTGATGACACTGTACAGGCCACTCCTAAATAGCCTTGGTCTTGGTCACACTTACCATTTGGATAATAGTAACATTACAAAGTAGGATTGGCCACCCTTTGTAAGGGCCTTAGAGTAGCTGATAATTAGTGGTTGGTGCCAGTGATAACTACCTCATTGTCTGGGCAGAAGGAGGCATAACTAATAAACCTGTGCCAGCCTTCCCCTAGGAGTGTTTGTGTGTTTGTATATAAATCAAATCTCAAAGTCTGTGTGTGTGTGTGTGTGTGTGTGTGTGTGTGTGTGTGTGTGTGTGTGTGTGTGTGTGTGTGTGTGTGTGTGAGAGCTATTTGGGCAGGGACACAAAGCATCGGTTGGACAGAGAGGGTGCTGGAGGGTTTAGCTTGACCACTCGGCTGAGATCTTAACTCTATGCTGTGCCAGTGGAGAGTCTTATTGGGGATCTGGAGAAAGGCAGAAACCAGCCCCAGACTGACTGTGATCTCTGTGTGCTCTTAAGGGAAATTGTACTTTACTGTGTGTGTACTTGTCATCCTCCCATTGTGTACATCCCTCACTGTTGCCAGTGGTGAGGATTTAGGCTCCTTGATTACTGGGCCAGTGCAGGGGCATCACATATTAATTGGTGGCAGTGGTGGGATATTCACATCACATATTAATTGGTTGATAGCCATGAGATAGCCACATCACATATTAATTGGCTTGTAGTGGTGTGGATATTGAATTCCTGTAGCCTGTGTACAGTGGTTACTGAAGATGTTTGTACTCTCAATCAGCCATGCAGTGAACATTCAGAGTTCATATCACAATTGTTTTATTTATTTATTTTTTGTTAGCTTAGTTAGTCAGGGAGAGCAGACAAGCATGTCAGCAGACTAGTATGGCAAGCTGACAAGAAGCCAGTTGGCTGAGATGTGCCAGGCTAAAAAACTGGTTCATGCCAACCTGACTAAAGCAGACATGATTTCAGCTTTAGTCACAGCTGCATCACAGAATAGCAACCAGGAGGACCATCAGACTGGCCGTGGGGATGTACAACTCTCAGAAAATGGACAGCTCAACCTTTCCACAGAGGACTTAAAAATCCATCTGGAGTTAAAGAGACTTTAGTTGAAGGCCAAGCATTTGGAAATAGAACAACAGAGAGACTGAGACATCTGGAGGCTGAGGAAAATGAGAAACTGCTACATCTGCAGCCTGAAGAGAATGAGAGGCAGAGGCAACATCAAAAGGAGATGCTGACTCTTTGCCAGAGTCATGGAGGTAATGAGGAAGGGAGTAACCAAACCCCAGAAGCAACAAAGGTCAGTAAATGTCTTCCACAATTCACAGAGGGGGATAATTTTGATAGTTTCATTCATATGTTTGAGAGGGTATGTAAACAGAGTAATGTTGACCAAGGGCTCTGGGCACAGTTCCTGGCCGTATTACTCCATGGAAAAGCTGTAACTGTAATTTCTAAACTGTCTGATACTGATTGTTTAAATTATAATGTTTAAATTATAATGTTGTAAAGAACTGTTTACTAGAATATTTTAAGTTAACACCTGAAGCTTATAGGAAAAAGTTTTGTGAGCATAGATGCAAGGCAGATGAAGGTGTGTGTGAATGTGTGAATGTGTTGCTGAACTAAGCACTTATTTTCATCATAGGTGGGTGAGTGGATGTCAGGTCACCACTTTTGAAGGGCTGGCAGTCCTTTTGGTGAGGGAACAAGCCCTTAGTACTTTGCCTGAGTACATGGGAATCTGCTTAACTGATAGACAATGCACTACTGCACATGAGTTGGGGAAGAAGGGAGACCTACACCTAGTAAGCAGGGCATCAGTGCACAGGAAAGGGGCACCCAGTGCTGTTCATGGGTCTGAGGCAACCCATGGTGGACAGCTCAGACTATCCCAACAGAGTCTGCCAGTAGCAAGGGAAGCCACTAGTCCAGGTACATGTCCAGAACCAAGGGTTAAATGTTTTAAATGCAACCAGTGGGGCTATGTAGCATATAGATGTCCATGGAGGCAAGTTGGGGAACAAAAGGTGGAAAAGCCAGTAAGTGGGAATGACAAAATGCCAGCAGTAAGTTGTCTCGAGACAACAAGGGTACTAAACTACCACAAGAGATTATATCCAATCTTAGTGGATGGGAAAGAGACCATGGCTAAGAGAGACACAGCCTCTGACCTAACCATTGTGAAGCCTGCAATGGTTACAGAGGAGCACTACTTGCTTTCACAGTCTACTCCAGTCAGAGCTTTAGGAGGGATCCCATTCCAAATACCTTTGGCTAGGGTTCACCTTGACTGGGAGGGTGGAAAAGGAAGCAAGCACATTGGTGTGTTCGAGGATATCCCTGCAGATGTCCTAAGAGGGAATGATTTTGATAATGCAGTACCCTGTGTGCATGCAGTTATATGCAGTCAGGCTTGGAGACAAGCAGGTGGGTCTGGTAGCCTGGGGGAGATTCAGACAGACAGCACACTTGCAGCCAGGGCTGATGAGGTGGTTACTTCAGGGAGGGAGCTACCCTGTAGCAGTGAGACTGAAAGTGAGCCACAGCTGCTTTTGAGTACTGATGTTCCCCTAGACAGAGTGACTGCAATGGCAGAGAGTAGTATTAGTACCTAGGCTGACAGTGAGGCACCACTGTCATAGGATACCAGACTTCCTGTTGAAGGAAAGCTGGGAAGGGTTACAAAGAGAGAGTTGAGACAGGCTCAGCTCTCAGACCTTACATTACAAGGTGTGAAGGAGGTAACTAGTGAGGCACCTGATTCTCAAGGGATGGGGGAATCTGTATACTGGGACAAAGGGTTACTGTATAGAGAGTGGACCCCTGAGGGAGGGCTAGAGTGTGAGAGAATACAGCAGTTGGTAGTTCCCAGAGCCTACCATCTGGCACTTCTAGCCATAGCTCATGATATTTCCTTTGCAGGTCATATGGGCATAAAATGTACAAAGAGATGTATTCTGCAGAACTTCTATTGACCTGGGATTTCCATAGATTTAACGGTACTGCAGGATCTGTGAGCAGTGCCAAAATGTAGGCAAGGCAGGAGACAAGATGAAAGCTCCGTTGATGCCTTTGCCTGTGATTGAGGAGCCATTTCAGAAAGTAGCTTTGGATATTATGGTGCCACTGAGTACCCCAAGTTCTACAGGGAAAAAGTATATCTTAGTGATAGTAGATTATGCTACCAGATACCCTGAGGCAGTGGCTTTGTCCTCCATTGAGGCAGAAAGGTGGCAATGTTTTGTTAGAAATTTTCAGCAGGATAAGTTTCCCAAAAGAAATACCAACTGATAGAAGTGCCAATTTCTTGTCAGACCTGCTGGCTTGTCTGTGGAAGTACTGTGGGGTGAAACACCTAAAGACTACCCCTACCATCCCCAGACTAATAGTCTTGTTGAGAGGTTAAACTCTACACTCAAGTCCATGCTACCGGCATTTGCAGACCAGTTTAAGAGGGACTGGGACAAATATCTGCCCCATCTGTTGTTTGCTTACAGAGAGGTGCCCCAGGAATCCACAGTTTTTCACCCTTTCAGTTTCTGTATGGGCATAGGGTGAGGGGTTCTCTAGATGTGATTAGAGATGAGTGGGAGGGTGAGTGTGAATTCCACAAGAAGTCTGTTGTGGCATGTGTCCTAAACCTCAGGACAAGGCTCAGGGAACTCATGGGCTTGGCCCAGGAGAACCTGGCAGAAGCCCAACAGCAGAAAAATGTCTGGTATGACAGGAATGCTTGAGCTAGAGAGTATGCTATAGGGCAGCAGGTAATGGTTCTCATTCCTGTCAGACACAACAAGCTGCAAGCAGCTTCGGAAGGGACAATACAAGGTTTTAAGGGAGGTCAGTAATGTCAAGTACATGGTAGAACTGCCAGACATGAGGCAGGGGCACAAATTGTACCATGTTAACATGATGAAACCTTACCATGACAGGGAGGCCCTTGTGCTAACTATTTGCAGTACAAGGCAGGAGGAGTCTGAGGGGGATCTATGGCTACAGGGAGCCAGCCAGGAAAGTCCCAAATTACTATGTTGGAGCCTAGGATTGCAAGCATATTATGGGACAGTGCAGCATGGTACTGGGGTCAGCAATGCCAAGACAGCTGGAATCTCAAGACAGGGAATGGGGTAAGGTATTCCCAGATAGGCTTAACCCTCTCAAGCAATGTTTCTCAAGAGTCACTTGAAAAACTAGCTTGAGTTTTCAAGGAGGGGAGAAATGTGACACCAGGGAAATACTGCCAGTCCAGCTATCTGGAATTTTGTAAATAATCATATGTCATTTGTAAATATTAATATGACGTATACGTTTGTCTTACAAATGTAAGAGAACTGTATGTTATGTGGATATTAAACTACTGGTGCAAAGGTGTGTGTTGAACTGTATGTTATGTACTGAGCTTCAAGAATGTAACCATAGTGTACCCTACTAAAAAAGAACAGAAATGTTTATAAACTATATACCTGTGCAAATGCATGTTTCAATAGTAGAAGCTGGAACATACAGATTTAACTTCCAAACTTCAAGAAAATAAGTGGAAATTGTTTTACAATTGTGTTATCTCTCAGTCTCAGTGAAACAGACACAATGTCTAGAGCTAGATGTTTTTCTATTGTCTTGAAACAGAAATAAATGCTAGGTTTAAAATGTAAAAGTTTTTAAATGTTTACAACTTCCAGTTCTAGGCAAACATCTGGCAGATATGTATGTTTGACACAGAGATGTTAACATGTTTAGTTTCTGTTAGCCTGAGAACTGAAGGCAGGTGACAAAGAGTGATGTCATCTAGGCTAACCCAACAGTAATATGTGATCTTAATTTAAAAAACTCTCTCAGAGTGGGAGACTGGGCATTTTGTATCTTGTCTTGGACCAAGAAACATCCATCATCTGCATTTGCCTTGCTCTGTAAGTAAGTTATTTAGGGCATAGTATCTCTTACATATAAACAGGAATATAGTAAAGATTAGTTTAGATGTTTTCTGTATTTATTTGAGACTGTCCTGTAATGTCATTTTAAAATATTTCCTGTGAATCTGAACTCTGTAGTTACTGTGTTGATTATTATCTTGATCTTTTATTATTTATTACTACATATATTTAGACCTATGTTTGTGGCTGATATATATTTGTGAGACATATTTAAGTTCATAGAGTACTTGCATATGTATTTGGTGACACTGTATAGGCCACTCTTAAATAGCTGTGGTCTTGGTCACATTTACCATTTGGACAATAGTAACATTACACAGTAGGATTGGGCACCCTTTGTAGGGGCCTTAGAATAGTTCATAAGTAGTGGTTAGTGGCAGTAATATCTACCTTATAGTCTGGGCAGGAGACATAGCTAGCAAACCAGTGCCAGCCTTCCCCAAGAGTGTCTGTGTGTTTGCATATAAATCAAATCTTAAAGTGTGTGTGTGTGTGTGTGTGTGTGTGTGTGTGTGTGTGTGTGTGTGTGTGTGTGTGTGTGTGTGTGTGTGTGTGTGTGTGTGTGTGTCAGTTACTTGGGCAGGGACACAAAGCACTGGTTGGACAGAGAGGGTGTTGGAGATTTTGGCTTGACCACTCAGCTGAGATCTTAACCCTATCGCTGTGCCAGTGGACAGTCTTATTCGGGATCTGGAGAAAGAGGCAGAAACCAGCCCCAGACTGACTGTGATCTCAGTGTGCTCTTAAGGGAAATTGTACTTTGCTGTGTGTGTACTTGTCATCCTCACATTGTGAATGTCCCTCACTGCTGCCAGTGGTGAGGATTGAGGCTTTGTGATTGCTGGGCCAGTGCAGGGGCATCATAGTCTCCTTCTCTTCCTCCTGGTACTATGTAAAATAAGGGAGAGCAGCCTCTCCAGCTGGTGTAAGTGTGCACCAACAGTGTGGCACACAACCCTATGCACCATCCCTGGCAACTCGGTGCAGATGATAAAATCACCACCTCTGCCACTGCTCCAGGAGAGAACCACTGGCTCAGCCTCCAGGGTGGGACTACCTGGGGGGGGGCAGGTAGTGCAGGGGCAGCAGAGGTGGTGCTGCCAGATTGGATCCCAGACATGCTGGGCAATGGTGTGCAGCTGATGGAAGGGGCAGGTGGATCCTCTGGGGCAGGCCTACACCACTGTGCTGTGGAGCATTTAGGGATGTGATACACATGGATAAAATTAAAAAAATAAAATAAAATAAAAAGGAGAGATAAGGGATGAGGTGAGAGAAAATAAAAGAGATAAGATTAGTATCTTCACATGCGGAATGCAATGCATTAATGCAATTATTTGACTCTATTATCTTAACTTTTACTAATAAGACTACCATCGCTTAACAGATAACTTCTACTGTTAAGACTACCAGCTCCTAACAGATGCACACTATACTACAGATTGCAGTAAGTACTCCTTGACATGTGCATATGTGCATGTTCCAGTTATACAGATTATTGTTTACAGCAGGGCATTTGTGCCACTGGTATAGAGGTTTTAATTTAATTTAAATATAATTGAAGAATTAATAGTATTGTATAGTTGGAAAGTGTGGTATTTAAACCCACAACCTCTGACTAAAGTCTAATATTGTACTCTTGGTTTATGCTATAGACTAATACATGCATACTTGCTTTTACAGTTACAATAAGCATGTTGAACTTGACACAACTCTATAAAATACCAAAAAAGCTATCTGTAACTTTTAATGCTACAATAACATACCACATGCTTCCTTCATCCTCACCAATCTAGCCCCATTGGTTCAGACATTGACTTTCCAGTGCCTGGAAGCTGTGGAAAAAACAGAATAGAACAGAATGCCATTAGGAATACCAGTCTTGTCTATATTCAGCTTTTAAGTCTTAAAAGTACTCTCTGTAGTTGATACTTACACAGGTGTAGAATATCCGCAGTCCTAAATTCCTCAATCCAAGCATTGAGGGTATCCCTCTTCCTCTGCCATAGGTCACTGAAATGATGCCTACATTGGTAACCAGTGTGCAGGATACCAGTGGCACTGGATACAGCCCGGGCTAAACTATCCCAGGCTTCCCACTTATACTGGGAACTAGAATAGTCCCCCTGCAGAAGCCTGGCACTGTGGTTCTTAACTAGGATTCCAGTAAAAATCTTGGACTCCTGGACACCTCATCTCTGTGCCTTAAACCTGATACCTTCTCTACAAAAGCCTGCCAAGTCTACCATGGATCAAGAGCAATGGAGAGTGATGGTTCCCCACCAATTCCTGTTATCACATTTACTGGGAGTGAGCACACTGTTTGAAAATGTTGCACTCTGCTTACCATCAGACAAATGTGGTGCTTGGAGGTGTGCACTACTGAGCACTGTGTTTGCATAATGGCAAATGGAGTGCAATAGCGCCAAGCAGTGAGATATTATATAACTGCAGTTGCAATTTCAAGGTTATTGGATGTACAAGCAGTTGCATATGTGTGTTAGGCAAATATGAAGGCCATGCCAGTCCAGATAACAGAAATATACTTACAGGAATATAATACACAGTATACCCACAGTCATACATCTGATAATAAATGTGATAATACATAGATATATACAGAAATAACTGACACAATACTAGTGTCTCTACTCTGATGCATATAATTCACATCAGCTCCATTATGTCAAATGTTATAAGTGACAGTAACTATAATGGGAAGTGGAACAACAGTAAAAGTGCATGGAATATGCTGTACTTGAACCCAGGACCATGTGTATGGCTGTCCTATACTTAGACCTGTTGCCACAAAAAGGTTGAGAAAACACTTGTCTCTATGTTCCAGTTCATTGTTATAAACTGCAATGACACAGCACTAAAACAGAGGTTGCATGCTCTGTACTAGAACCTAGGACATTCTGCACACCAGCCCTACACTTACATCTGCTGCCACAGGGATAGTTACATGGCATTTCTTATTTTACTAATCATTCTTAAGGTCTCTCTGTTAACCACAGAGCAACTTAATTTAGTAGGTTTGCACGGTGCCCAGTAGTATTAATTGAATGCATCTGATTTCTATTTTTGGCTGTCTGGGTCCTTTCTGCTTCGGGTCTATATTACAATGCCAAACTCACAGGACTCCGAACATTGTAGTATCGAACCCAAATATCTGAAATATGAAAATAGTGAAGCCACGGAACATCGATTTTTTTCCCAGGGAAAAAAATTGGTGGGCCATTTTTGGGGCTTTGCTATTTCCTCCACTGTGGTGTGATCTCAGAGTTGATATATTTAAGTAGGGGGTGTGGGGGCACAGTGGGGGGTGTGGGGGTGAAGCCCCCCACTTTAGTTTAAGTTTAAAGTATAAGTGTTTTTTGTTTTTTTTTTTTTTTTTTGTAAGGAACAGTGATTTCTTTCCCCTGGGACAAAAATCTCTGTTCTGTGTTTTCGTAATTATTGGGTTTTGAATTTCATGGTTCAATATAACAACGTTCAAACTCCTGTGAGTTCGACATTGTAATATAGACCCTCTGATTCCTGGGTGGGCCAGTTGTCCAATTTGTGTACTGCCGTGCTTTGTGCAAACCAGATAATCATAACCAAACCTGACATTCATTTTTCTTTGTCTCCTGTAGTTGAAATAAGGAGAGGCAATCTATGACATACACACTAGAAAATGTTAGCACACGAGATATTTTTACATAGGTCTGAATTTGAACTCTCACTCCAATGCACCTTCAGAACACAGGATGGGTGCCTTATCCCTCTTTGCCTCACAAACAGCTTTGCAGTGCAGAACTTAACTCAATATGCACACAACCAACTGCAATAGCATCTACAGTGATATCAGACCATACAAGTGTTATTTGTACATGTAATAGTTTTGGATGTAGTGCACCTAGTGATCACAAAACCTGTCATGATTATTGTTTGCAAATGTACAGCTCTGTCTTACATTTCTGAGTTTGTTGACCATTCTTCATTTATCTGAACAGTAATCTGAGATATGCAGTATATAAGCCATTCTATATCATTGTCCTTAAAATATGTGAGGATATTAAGTGGCAATAATATCATATGCAGTTGGAAACAAATGAAGGGCAGGTTGGATGTTAAGAAACACAACTTCTGAATTGTGTGCTGCTTACTTACATTTCCAAACTTTCATCTAACACTTTGTAGAGCTAACCTGACACACCCAGTAGAAGTAAGGTAGCTAGCAGTGCTGTTGTCTTTCCTTCATCCAACCAGTAATCATTCACAGTTGCAATCCATTAACAAACACTGAGGGTTTCTTTTTTTTTTTAATATGGCCGCCAGACAGTAAGCACACATTTCTGCCTGCTTTCAAAATTATTAGTTAATCTAAACAAATCATCTGTGACTACTTCATCGAACAATAATCATAAACATCAAAGCTCATCAGGGGATTACTAATCTTGCTTTCCTGATCTTCAGTTTTTTGGAAAAAAGAAAAAAAAAGGAAGAAACTTACTTGGATGAAGGAACTCCTCTACACAGTGGCACAGTGGTGATTCAGGTTACATGTGCTCCGGCCTACCAATCTTTGTACTACCTAATCAAATAAATAAAGGAATTTTACTCTTCTCAAAATGGAACAAGTGGAACAGCAAACTACTAAATCTAGATTCTCACAAATTAATTCTCCAGAAAAGGATCTTTCTTCAAAAAGACAAAAAACAAGTAAATTTCAATATGGAGCAACTAAACAGACTCAAAAAGTTAAAAATGATCAGTCATTCACATTAGAAGACCTCAAAGAAGCTCTGGTCCCTCTTCAATCAGAAATACAAACATTCTCAACAAAGTTAACAGACCTTGGAAGCAAGCTGGAATATATGACTGCAAGAATTGAGCAAAATGAAAGTAAAATACTAGATAATGAACTGAAAATACAAAAACTACATAAAGAGGCCTCAGAAAGAGATAACATCATCACAGAAATTAAACAGAAAATTATTGACCTAGAAGCGAGAGCCAGAAGAAACAATATCTTAATTAGAGGAATACCGGAGAAGTATGATCAAACACAGTTACGAGGAATTGCAAATGAAATCATAGACAAAATAATAGAAAACAAAGACATAACTAAAAAGATAGAAATAGAGAGAATTCACAGGGCTCTTAGAAAATCCCAAATTTCTGATATTCTGAGGCAAGTTTACGCTAGAATCCTAAATGCAGAGCATGTACAAGCTATTATAATGAATGCCAAAAAAAAGAAAAGCATCATATGGAACGGTCATAAAATAACTGTAGCACAAGACCTTCCTTTACCAATAAAACAATCAAGACAAGTCTTATCGCCTTTTTGCAGCTACCTAATAAACAAAAATATAAAATTCCAAATTAAGTATCCAGCAACTCTCTGTTTTCAACACAACGCGAATTATGCAATAAAATCTCTACATGAGGCCAAAACTACATTTGCTGCTGCTTTCAAAGAACTGCCTACAAATATAGTTTAATAACAACCTGTCAGTTGAACTGGGTCCAGTGATGTTTACTCAATGCTTCTTGCTACTGCACTAAGGTACTCTTTAATTCAAAGAACTGAGTTTAAGCTCTAAATTCTTTTTAGCATCCTGGAATTCCACACTTGGGCCTAGATCACAGATTCAAGCCTTAATACTTGCACCCTGACCTTGCAAATACATCTGGGTCAAAGAGAAGGAAGGAGGTGAAGGGGGAAGAGAAAAAGGAAAGGAAAAGAAAAAGAGAAAGTAATGTAAGGAACATGGAAAAAGAATGTACATAATCACGCCACACTTTCCTCAAAAGTTATAGCAAACCAGATAGTGACTCTTCCTTATATGTGACACGTCAGACAAATTGGTTTAAATAATGACTTTGCAAGTAATATTAGATATCATTCATCTCTCTCACAATAAAATGCTTTATATGACTCAAACAGATTCAGCTAAGTTCACCTGGAAGACTATACACTGCAAAAATCTTAATCGACACTAAACTCTCTAAATTGGACATTAGTTCAAGACAAGCAATAAGCACATTACTGTTAAATAGCCTGGTTAGCTATTAGGTATAAGTGCTTGAAGTTAGAACGAACAAATACACACAAGAACTTACGCTGACCGTTTTGCTGCTCCCTTCACATTATACCAAGTTGTGTGCTTAAACGATGAGAGGATTACAAATAGTCACAAGTACTGCACACATATAAAATGTCCTTCAACCTCGAGGGGAATTTTCCCTCTCTTATGTGGGAAGAATAGTATTAATTCAAATCTCTGTTACTAATCGTTATTTGCAGCAATTAAAACAAAATACAAAAAGACCCATAGAGAGCCATTCATCAGGCTTATTATCACTGCTGTGATGGTCTGAGCTTTAGAGCCTGTATATATACCACAGGTACTAGCGGAATGCTATGCATCAATCTTATTTAAAGAATTAGTCAAGGCTAGCTTAATAGACACACTCTTTGCAGAAAATTAGATAATCAAATAACCGGTCTCCATGGTGCGCGCTTTTTTACGATCCTAAGCATCACAATATTTAAAAAGCGGTGCATACCTGTCATTTTGGAAAGCAGGTGACTTCTTACTCTGGCACTTGAATGGATCTTAGGAGATCTGGTCGGGAGACGAATGAGATGCTGTGGTTGACATCCAATTTTTTTTTTTCTCTCTCCTGCTGGAAATTGCAGATACTGTCGAGCGTGGTTGTGCCCCTCTACCAAGCTTGATAAGGAGCAATTACAAGCATGCAGTCAGGGAGGCGGGGTTGGCAATAACTGTCAAGCTAATTATTCTTTATTACATGCAGCACGGGAAGTGCGAAGGCGAGAGTAAAGCAAGCCCATGTCATATATATAGGGGAAGTCGCACAAGCACTTGATATAACAGTTATGTAAAATGAAAAATAGAGATCAATTAACTGTTAAAGCAGTTTATATCCTCATCTCAGCTAACCCCACATAAGATTATTACATCAGTCTTCGCAAATGAAGTTTTAGAGTATGAAGAAACAAGGAACTGATTCATGTTGTAACATATGCTGTATGCAGGATTTTTACCCAAATATAACTGTGTTTTAGGGCAATAGAGTTGTATTGTTGAGTCAGTTTACTCAAATATAACTGTGTTTTAGGGCAATAGAGTTGTATTGTTGAGTCAGTAGCCATATCCTTTGTCAGATAAACAAATGTGTTCACTTACAGTGATCACATTCAAAAGAAGGAAGGGAGGAGGGAAAGGGGAAAAAGAAAAGAAAAGAAAAGATGTGTAACAGCATTAAGTAGTACAAGTAGTTGGGTTGGAAGGGTTTATAATTTAAGCAATGACATTTGCTGTCAGCAATTTAAATGGACCAAACTGAACAGTTGGATTAGATAGGGACCTCTCAGTGTAGAAACTCATTGTAGCTTCTTTATTGCAGAGGTCAGATTTCAGTTCTATCAGCAATGAATGTTCGTGCTAAAAAAATGTGCTAACATGCTGGTAAGGAAATCATTTGTTTTAACAGGAGTTGTCCAACTTGTATTGGTGAATGTACATAAATTACTTAGGGAGCACTAAATATAGTGTATGATATTGAGGTCTGTATAAACGTTAATAAGCATGTTTTTTGCATTTATAAATAGAAGTGACATTTGGTGCTCAGAGAGTATGAAGTTTTGAAAAGAAATGGAAAAGAAAAGTAGAGGGATAGTGTGTACTGTTACTTTCATAAGTGAACCCTGGATCCTCTATAGGCTCCAATAAGATTTAAAACATGACGGACTAGAGAAGTTAGATCCTATACAAAAATAACCCTGTCCTGTATAATTACTAAAATGAGTAAGGGCCTAAGTATTACACTTTGAAATGCAACAATCATCTCTTTTATGAAAGTCAACATGTCTAATTCATAATGCATGGTTACAAAATGATAGAATGCAGGCACGGAAGATGGAACGTGCTGAAAGTCTATTGGATCTTAGAATAGAAATAGGTTTTTGTAATATAGTTTGGTTTGTAAATATGTTTTTTTACCTCTTACAGGAAAAAGGAGTTATGTGGTTAGGCACGGGAGGGTTCTGCAAGGGGTTGGTTATCACTCGTTGTCTTTTACATTATCAACTTTTATCTCAGTATACTACTCACGCTTCATACCTGAACATGTATATCACTCATATAGAATATATAAGATGCAGCCTATATCTTTACATTAGTTCGCAAACCCAACAAGTAGCAAAATGACACTATGGAAAAATGATATGTCTGGAATCATGGAATGTTAAAGGTCTCCAGAATATTAAGAAAAGAAAGTTAATCCTACATTTAATACTTAAATTGGATGCTGAGATAATGCTTATACAGGAAACACACATGTCTAGACCCCAATGGACAAAAGAAACAAATCGGAAATGGATTAAATCAAGTATAGCTGCTGGTAACGATACTGCATCTAAGGGTGTAGCAATAATAGTTAAAAACTCCTTCAAAGGCACTATTAGAGCAAGTGAATATGACCCAAATGGTAGGTGATGCTATTTAGATTGCTCCCTCCCTTCCCTTAATAGAAATATCTTAATTCTTAATGTTTATGCTCCTTGCATGCACCAAACGGAGTTCCTTTACAATATATATTCAATTCTAGAAAAATTTCCAAATAACCTATACTTAATTGGAGGGGATTGGAATATGACTATCAGACCTGACATAGATAGAACGAATAAGGATAACAAGCAATCTGTCGCCCTAACAAACCTTATAAATGACCTAATGGAAGACTTTAGTTTATTAGACCCCTTTGAACTCTTCAGACATGATTCTAGAACCAACAAATATACCTTCTTTTCATCCCCACACAATTCATGGTCCAGAATAGATTTCTTTTTAATCTCAACATACTTTAGAAAGTATGAAATAAAATTTCAAGCAGATCCCAGAACTATATCTGATCACGCAAAAATTAAATTAATAATAAAGGAGATCAAACTAAATACTGACAAGCAACACAGCATAACCTGATCCTTAAACCACAACATATTGAAAAATCAAGAGATATGTCAAGCAATAAGAGAAACACTTATACAAACTAACAATAATCTAGAAACAACAAATATGCCATAGGATATACAATGGGCAGCAACTAAGGCAACTCTTAGAGGTATTGTAATACAAAAAGCCTCAATACTCAAAAAACAAGATAAATCCCAGGTTGAAAGTCTAGAACATAATCTAAAAAAACTCGAATTACAACTGAAACTTACTCAGGATCCGGCAATAGAGAAGCAGATCACTTCTATTCAAAACAAATACAAGAAATACAAATGAACCAGCTCTCTCTCATTGAAAATAAACTCTTACACAAATACTCAGAGTGGGCACAAACCCCATCTAAAATCCTAGTCAGAATAATCAACATAATACCACCTTCTTCAACAATAAAACAGATTATTCATGATGGAAAAACTTACAACTCAGATGAGGAAATCATAAAAGTTTTTGAAGAAATCTATAAGGAGATTTATGGCCCTCACCTCATGGAAGATGAATCAGGAATTAAAAACTACTTAGATGATCTGCATTTCCCACATAGAACAGACACGCAGATAGAGCTTCTTAAATCATCAATAACTGCTGAAGAAGTTTTCTTAGCCATCAACAAATTGAAATCAGGGAAATCCCCAGGCCCAGATGGCTATATAGCAGAATTTTATAAATTATTCGGGAAACAACTAGTCCCAACGACTTCCGTCCAATCACACTAATTAATCTAGACATAAAATACTAGCAACAATATTGGCTAATAGACTGCATAAAGTAATTCCTGCCATCATCTCTGCAGAACAATTAGGATTTGTGAAAGGTAGACAAGTGTGGGATAACACATTATCAGTATAAGCTATAATAAATATGACAATTAAAGACTCCTCACCGAGGTATGCTCTCTCTGTGGACGCCCAAAAAGTTTTTGACAGAGTTAACCTCAATTTCTTGTTCAAAGTACTAGAACACTTTTTACAACCTGAGGAATTTATTGCTATGATCAGAGTATTATATAATAAGGCCACAACCACACTACATATAAACAAAAAGAATTCACGCCCTATATGTATATTAAATGGAACCAGACAAGGTTACCCACTTTCTCCATATCTCTTCAATGTCTACCTAGAATCTTTCCTTCTAAAATTAAGTCAAAAAACCTTTAATCACTCTGTTTATATTTCAAAGGTATTAACCAAATTTACAGCTTACGCTGATGACCTCAACATCTATTTTCAATATTCTTCAACTGATTTGATAAAAATTTTAAACTCTATCGACAAGTTCTCAGAAATATCCAACTACGCTATGAACAAAAATAAATCAAAAATTTTTCCGTTAAATCCCCTAAGCCACAAGGAGATTTTCTTTCCAGAATCTAAAGTTAAAATAGAATACTTACTTAAATATCTAGGTATCACATTTACGCACCCACAAAAGGAAGTCCAAAAAGAAAATCTGTATGTGGTCTGGACAAAAATCACAAAAGACCTGACCAGATGGGAAAAACTAAACCTCTCTCTTCTCTCTAAGGCATCAATCATAAAAATAAATATACTCCCAGAAATCCTGTTTCAATTTCAAGCCATTAGTCAATCCGTGACTAATAAATTCTTTACCAAAATGGAAATGACATTAAGTAAATTCACGTGGCATCCGAAGAATGTGAGAATTAGTTACAAAAAACTTGAACTGCCTAAAGGAAAAGGCGGCTTAAATCTCCCCGATTTTCACACATATTATCATATTATTAATGCTAATCATATCATTTGCCTAATACACTTTGAACCACAGGATACATCATGGTTCCCTCTTTGGATAAAAAATTATTACCAATACTTGACAACTTTCAATGTCAACCCAAAAGCTATTCCTTTTCTTAGTAGTAAATGTTTAAGAAACCTCAATATTCATCCGATAATAATCAACAAAGTTATAAGTTTTCAATCTCTTTTTTCTACACTAAACATAAGAAACTCCATAACTGTGGTGGAACCAATTCATATGAATCCTGAATTCAAATTAAATAATAATATGATAAATCTAGAAAATTATCCAATTATTAAAAAATGTACAATATGGGACTTTTATCAAATAAAAGATAAACCCTTAGACTATGTCATTGAGCATCTCGAGGCAAACAAAAAATATCGCCTGATAATCAAACAAATAAGGTATCTAGTTAACTTAAAAACCTCAGAAATCAACATAAATCAACAAGAATTTCAGCTTTATCAACAAACCGTCTCCTGTTTACTACAAAAAACTAAAATGCTTTCAAACACTTATAACCTAATCAGACGTTACAAGTATCAGAATGAAATAGTATACTCCAATTATTGGATGTCCAAAAATGTAAATATAACAGATGAGCAAAAAATAGCAGCAATAGATATAACCACAGAACTCACACCCTATAAAAAACTAATTTATACACAAATTATGATTAATAATAATGCCTACCATACACCTTCTTTTCTAAATAAAATTAATTCCAATTCCTCTCTTTTCTGTCCTTTCTGTCCCAACATAATTGCAGACACACTACATATTTTCTGGTCTTGCAAAACTGTCCATAAACTCTGGAGTTCTCTGAGAGTAAAACTGGAGAAATCAGGCTATATGAAATCCACCCTCTCATGGGAAATGGCAATTCTAAACATATTCCCTGATACTTATACATTAGAATCTAAACATATCATAGTAACGATAAGTGCACTGATTAAATTCTATATTGCTCTTAACTGGCTTAACAGAGGAAAAATTTCATGAACAGAATTTAGAAATATTGCTGTCAAATATGTATTGGCCAACAAACTAAAAACTGTAAGTAAAAAAAAAACTGTCCTACTTTAGGAAGTATTGGGGAATCCTTATTGAAATTTTATCCTAACCCTAAAGATAATCTAATACATATTGCTACACTCTACTTTACCTTTAAATTAACTCATAGATAACTCTCCCTCAAGAATATACCCAGTGACAGTATACAACATAATTATTAAAGATAAGATTTGATCTATGAGATAAGTAAAGGATCATAAACATGGCGTTAGTTTTAGCTAAATAAACAAATGCAGTATAGTTTAATGAGTGACAACCCAGTGTAAATATGTGTAAATATTGTAAATAGTTTCTCTGATAGACATAGTACAGTACTAAGATTTCTTTCTCACTTTTCTGTCTTGCATTAAGACTATTTTTACTCCATTGTTATTAACACATGATGTTTACAAGAATTTGGTTCTGAATTGATATCACTTACTAGCAATGTTGTGTTATGACAATAGTTTTGTGTAAATTAGACCTTAGTCAAATTAGTTGTTACCCTGTATTCCGCAGGTACTATTTTATCTGTTTGTTTATAATAAGTAGAAATTTAAGCTGTACGTATGAAAAAGAAATAAAAATTTTAATTTGAAAAAAAAAAAAAAACAAACACTGAGGGAGTGCCTGCACTATGTTTACATCTCATACACAGATCGAAGTATTTGGCATTCAGCAATTCAAATGAGTTCAAACCTCATTTGCATCTTCAAGATGCTCACAACCCTGAATCTACACCATATAAAAAGGCAACCATGTAGCTAGGCACACTGATGGTGAGGAGACTTGTTTATGTTGGGAAGATTGCACAGATGTTATTTCTTCAAGATATATCTGTACAGAGGAGTACTGAACTTCAGAAGGTATGATTCTATCTTGTCAGCTACATACTGCATATGCTGGAATGTATTTAAGAAAATTCTGAAGCAAAGACTTTTAAATTTTTTATCTGTATGCATTAATTAGAAGTGTACTGATGGCATAGGCATGTTTGTCAAGCCATTGCAGAGGTTTATATGATTACCAGTACATGCAAATGGAATGCTTTGTTATACATATGTACACATGTTTCTGGGACAGTTTCTTTGATAGCACTTTTAGCAGTTCAAAGATGGCTTGTTAGCAAAATGTAATTTTCCTGTTCTTTTTTGGGGTGAGGCAAAGGTGAATTAATGTTATGGCACAAAAAAGGGTACACTGTTCTTTTTGGGGGTAACAACCTTTTTGCATCCTGCCTGTTGTTCATATTTCACATCTTTAGACTGTTTTATGTTTCTCCAGTGGGTAATACTGAGTGCCTACCTTTTCTGTTTGTTCTGTAAACAGTTATTTTATAGTTACATGATACTTATGTGTATTATCCATCTGTTGTATTTTAGGACACCTAAGATTATGCCACCAAGGTGTGCCAGTCCTCGGAGACCCCCTTCACTGATGCTGAAAACCAGGTGATTGTGGATGTCTTTAGGCAACATAGTGCTTTTCTGATGGAAAGGGGACTGGGAGATATTACACATAGGCAGCAAATGTGGCAACAGATAGTATCTGATGTGAATGATGTGGGTGGCCATGGCAGGATATATGAGCAGGTGTGCCACATGGCCATTGACATGACCACATCTGCACAAAGGAGAGCAGGTGCAGTGGGCCGTGACCAGATAGCTATCAGAGGAGGGCCTGCTAAGGAACCACCACTAACACTCAAGGAAGAGTTTCTGGCCAATACTGGGACTCCAGATAGCTCCTAGGAGAGTGCAGTACAGCATGTGCAGGCTGTCAGAGCAACAGTTTCAGAAAGAGCAAGCACATCCCAGGAGGACTTTCCAGGTAGGCTCTGATATCTGAACAATTGAATACTGTTATATAGTAAAACAACTGAAATCAAGAATTTATTTCTGTGTCACATCTCTTTTTTTTTGGGGGGGGGGTGAAGATTGCTATAGTTATTAGCTTAGGTTGGAGTTGTCAGCTACCCACTTGTTGAAATTATAGTTAATAGACATATAAAGGGGTAAAAGTATTACCCCCTGTGTTACTGTAAATTGTGATGATGTTGCTCTTACCTCCTGATTAACTTCTTCCGGGACCATCTCGATTACAGAGGAGAATCTCTTCTGAAAATGGTAAACCAAACATTTCTATGTCAGGACTGCTGAGCAATATAAAGAAATATTTTAATGCGTGATTTTGATGTCAGGCCTGTTGTATGTATTGCTGCACTGTCTGCAATAGTTGCAGCACTGTTACTTTGTTGGCATATATTGTAGTATAATAGTGTAAGTATTAATTTATCCATGTGTCTGTTGCTTTTTATCACAGGTGATCATGACACTAGGAGTGTGGGCCCTCTGTCACCTGACATCAATGTTTCAGCAGACTCTGATGATGATGGTGGCCAAACTGAGGCACAGTCAGGGGGGTGCAGAAGTTGAATCTGTCACTGAGGTTGACATACAGCCATTCCATGCATTTCCATCTGATACAGCCAGTAAGTAGGCCTACACCTACCCATTCCAGTGAGGTTGTAGATATTAGACAGGTGGAGGGAAAGGCCATTTATCAGGGAAGTGTGGCTGCTGCAGCTTCAGTGCCTGTTGTTTGGCCATAGCCAAAGTGTAGGCAAGGTACCATGCAGAGGCTTAATGAGGGTGCTCAGAGGGGGGCTGCTGACCCTACTCCACCTGGTGCAGATATCTCTTCCCATACCACTGAATGCATGTTTAGGGCCATCATGGAGGCACAGGCACAGTCCCAATGGTGCTCTAAACAAATGCTTAGGGTTGTAGATGTGGCACAGTCTGACATGAATGATTGACTCCACTGTTTTGCCATTTCAATGGATCAGATGTATGACATGTTGGAATAAGCAGTATCTGTGATGGAACGTCTGCTGGGAGGGGAACAGCATCCATGTGGGTGTAGGTCAGCTACATCATCTGCTGTCAGCCAATGTGGCCATGCAGAATCACGCTCCCATAGTGTCAGTACTTACCCTGCTCCATCAGTGAGTGTGCTGTCCACTCCCAGATGTGGCAGACATGGGTTCATCATCCTGGACATTCCTGTGAAGAGATCTCACCCAGCAGACATCAATCATATTCAGGTAGTAGCACTGCATCTGACCATGGGCGTGGATGTTCCAGTGCAACTCCTGACAGAGCCAGTTCTCGTGCTTGGAGATGATAATAATGAACTGCCACCTCTACAATGCATGTCCCACACCTGTCCAACATACCAAGATGTAGAGCCAGTACAGTGCTTGGCTGTATTCATGCAGACATTCCCACACTAATTTTACTCATTTTGTCTCACTGGCCATTTGTTGGTGTATCCAACTGTCTGCCTGCTTCTCTTTTTTACTCACACACACTCACCAACCTTTTGTGTCAGCCTAAGCTTCCTGCCCCCCACACACATAACACCCTGTGCAAGTAATGATAACTGTGTCATATCCCTGTTTTCTATCTTTTGGATTCAGGGATACATAAGCTTTGGGCCTGATACTCAGGATGCTAACTTAGTGCTTCATATATCTGCATTTGTGGTGTTGAACTGTTAATTGTACCTTTGACATATACTGGCCCTGGAAAGTTAGACAGCTGAAAGCATCATTTCTCAACATTTTCCAACTTTATAGATTCAGATCTTGTGTTGTGACTGCAATGTGTACCATTACTTTCTAACTTCTGTTAATGATTTTTCATTACAAATGTACGGCACTAAACTGAGACCATGCAGTGATCATCAGTACTTTTGAGAGGCATGACCATGTAAATCTTTGATGTGCGAGGCCTAATGGACACATATAAGTCAAATAAGTCTCTGCTGTCACATGTTAAGGTACTTTCTGTACAAATCTCCCACCTTTTACTTGCTTACTGAGCCAAGCAATGAAATACAAGGATATGCCACACATTCATATTATTAAACAATACACTCTAGGTTCAGAACTAACATTGTAAATGCAGCATTTACCACAGTTTTAGTTCAGGTCTGACTCTTTCTGATGCAAACAGTACACAGCTAATACATGGGTAGGTAAAGGTTGCCTGAGTTGCATGGCATCAATGTTAGAATATGTATGTGAGTGTGCCAGCATTGTCTCTTAGCCAATGCAAGGGCATACTGAGCATGCCTACATCTGCCTTCACCCACGGCAGCTTGTGGTTCCCTCTCTGACTTCTCATCTGCTTGTGGCTGTGGTGGCCATGGGGAGATGTGTGCCCCTTCCCTTGCTGTTCCTGCTGAAGCTGTTTCCTCAGGATTATGTTGTGTAGCATGTCACATACTGTGAATATTTCTGTACATGTCCATGTATTGTACTGCAGGGCTCCTCCAGATGTATCTAAGCACCAGAATCATGACTTCAGCAGCCCAAACACAAGCTCTAAATTTCTGGTTTGAGAATGTGCCTCATTATGATGTCCTTCCATGGGTGTGTGTGCATTTCTGATGGATGTCATCAGCCATGGTTCCAGTGCATAGCCTGCATCCCCCATAAATGACATTGTGGGGTATCACCCCTAGCAAACATTTGGTACAGTTGGGAGGTGTGTCAGATATGTGAGTTGTGATAACTGCCAGGGTTGCTAGCAAATATGTTCAAGATTATTACCTTGGCATTACACACAACTTGGCAATTGATAGAGTGTTAGCCCCTTCTGTTTATGGAGAGCCTAGCCTGTTCCCCAGGTGGTGCCTTCACTTCTGTATGTATGTAATCTGTGGCACCCAGTACTTCATGGTAGTGTGCTGCATGGAAGAATTCCTGCATATTTCTGGCCCTCTCCTCAGAAGTATGGGGAAAGTATATGTGGTCATTGACATGTTGGAGCATAGCATTCAGGAATTGGTGGAGGATCTTGGATGTTGATGCCTGTAACACCCCCACCATGTCCCCAGTTGGTCTCTGAAAGGTACTTGTAGCTATGATTCTAAGGGCTACACATACCTTAGTCTCCACTGGGATCGGTTCCCCTCAGTTGGCTCTGGCTCTGAGTTGAGGACAGCAAAGGTCGCAGATTTCCTGTAGTGTGTACCTGTACACCCAGTAGATCTCTACAATTTCCACATCATGTAGGTTGTGAAAAGTTAAATGGAGCTTGAAAACTCTTCTCCTTCTTGGCCTAAGCCTATTAGCAGCAGCAGGAGTGTTGGCTTCAGGCTGTAGCACATACAAATGAATTAAAGCAGCAGCAGCCCTTAACATTTTTTTCTGTGTAGAATCCTTTCCATGGCTGTATTCCAAAAGTTTTGGAATTCACAGGAAAAAACAGCATGGAGTTTACACTGATGCTTTATACCTTGTTAAATAGCTCCACTCTGTTGGATTGGCTGATTAGCATGCAATTGAGCTGCTAATGTGTTTACCTTCTTTGCACAGGGTGGGCACCTCTACACCGCACTTACTGAATCTAAAACTGTCTGTGGCAGTAAATGCACACACAGTTTAAAACTACCATATAGGCTTTATTGAATCCCCCTGGTTGATTTTATTTATTTTCTTTGTGGGTGCTTTCTTCTTTTATTTGTTTCTACTTGATACATTTTTTGACAATGAGTAGTCATAGGATCATAGGATCATAGGAGGTTACTAGGCTAATGGCCCTGGGGCCCTTACAAGCCTAGCCAAAAGTTTATCCACAGAAAAGAAACCTCAGTCAGCATCTGTTGCCCCTGTCAATGAGGGACACAGGTGGAACCCTTGGGACTAATTTGTGGTTTCCCATCCACTCATCAAGGTTGTGCTTGAAGAGGGTTAGCGAGGTCCTCTGTTTGACATGTATGGGAAGTCTATTCCAGAGATGGGGCAGCCTCTAGGAGACAAACCTTGTCTCTCCAGCAGGTTTTGTTGATGTTGCATATCAGATTTAGGCCTTTTGAGCAGGTAGTGCATGAGGAGTTAGACTTACGGATATGGAGCATCTCTAGTAGGGCAGGGTCTGATATTGCCTTGTAGGCGAGACATAGATTACCCCTGAGCAATCTGTAAGATATTGAGTAGAGTGATAGTGATTTGAGCCTGTCTGCATAGGACATGTGTTGCAGGCCATGGATTCTCTTTGTGAGGTATTTCTGTAGCCTTTCCAGTTGCTGTAGGTGTTTGGAGGTACATACCAAATGGGGCATTATAATCAATTGATGGCCTAATGAGGGAGGAGTACAGAGAGGTAATAACCTCCTTTTTTCAGGATGTAATCTCTTTACTTATGAGATGAACCAAGTAAAAGGCTTTTCTGACTACTGCTACATAATGGTCGAATGTGAGATTGTTGTCAAACTGAATAAACAGGTCTCTCACCATAGATTGTATGTTTAGGGGGTTACCACTGATGTGGTAATCAGTAGTAGCCATGTTTTTGCTGTATGGCATTGTGACAAACTAAAATGCTGCCAGCCCAGCTAGCTGGAATTCCGGATACTGGCTAAGGCTCTAGCCACCCCTATAGTGCCTTTTTTAGGCAAAGTTCAAATGACAAATTCATCACCCTAACAGGTACAGGCAAGAAGAATCTGAGGGTATTGCTACTCAATGCTAGAAGTCTAAACCTCAAAATGCACTCTCTCGAGGCACTCCTTAAAATGGAGAACATCGACATCTGTGCAGTGACAGTAACCTGGTTCAAGGCTCCAGAGAGTACCCCTGCATTACCAGGCTATAATTCATACCACACCTTTCGGCCACCTAACCTGGACCGAAACGCTAAAGGTGGAGGCGTGTCCATATTCATTAAGGATATCCACACCTTCAGGTTAGTTGCTCAGCATAATGCATCCGAGATTATCCAAGTGCAACTAACTCTGGGCAAGACCGCAATCCAAATTGTAACTTGCTACAGATCCCCCACTATGTCCCAGGATTCCCACTCCTCATTTCTTAATACACTGGAAAATATTAGGGTACAACCTAACACCCTAATAATGGGCGATTTCAACTACCCTACCATTAACTGGGAAAACTACCCATGTACCAACTCTTGTGCTCAACGTTTTCTGGAATTCATAAATTCCAATGCCATGGATCAACTTAGCCACACCCCCACCAGGGGCAGCAATATTCTAGATTTGGTTATTACCAACATGGGCAACTGGTGCTCCACACCAGAGTTCAAATCCTCATTGATCAGATCCGACCATAAGCTAATCACCCTAGACATCCACATCCCTCCCCCACCCCCACCCCCATTAGGGAAACCACAGTAAAAAATTTCTCCAAAGCCAACTTCACGCTTCTTAAGACAGAAGTGGCAAACTTCACGACACCCATGCTGACGGACAATAGAGGTGTGACTGCTGAATCCTACACAAACGCACTTTATAAGCACTTACATGACTGCATGGATCGTGCAATCCCTAACAGAACCAAGATGCTATCCTCCAAAAAAAGGAAGCCAATCTGGTGGTCCCCTGCCATAAACAAACTCTACAACAGAAGAAAGAAACTGTTGCAAAAAAGAGTAAAATCCCATGACTGGAGAAACTCCCTGGTCAGCTTCAGTAAGAAGCTGAGATCCCTCATAAAATCCTCCAAAGCTAGTTATGAAAACAAAATCGCCACTGACTCTAAAGACAACGACAAAGCATTCTATAGCTATGTCAAGAATCTCAATGGTAACACTCAGATCTGCTCTGAGTTACATCACAATGGCACTAAATATACAGAACCAACGGATATTGCCAACATCCTGGCAGATAGGTTCAGTGCTAACTTTACCCCTCTGTCATCCCACTCCACAAAGGGGGAGCCACCACAGACCCCAGAAACTACAGCCCCATTAGCCTAACGAGCCTGGTCTGCAAGGCTATGGAGCGTATCATCATGGAACTTATAAACAATGATATTGGTAATCTCCAAACTCAGGACCCCACCCAGTTCGGGTTTGTAAAAGGCAGATCATGTCTCCTAAACCTGATAGACTTCTTTGAAGCAGTCACCAAAGCCATAGATGAGGGTAAGGTGGTTCAAACAGCCTATTTAGATCTTGCCAAGGCTTTTGCCACCACCCCCCCACTCTGGAATTATAGATAAACTCTCTAAACTAGGTATAAATCCCTATGTCACAAGATGGGTTGCCAACTGGCTCAATGACAGAACCCACACTGTGAAAGTAGCAGACTCCAAATCCAGCTTCAGACCAGTGACAAGTGGAGTACCACAGGGTTCAGTCCTGGGTCATCTCCTGTTTGGTATCTACTTCTCTGAAGTACAGGCCAACACAGAAGGTCTTTGGCTAATGAAGTTTGCAGATGACTGCAAACTAGGAGCCATAATCAAAACTCCAAAAGATGTGGACATCCTACAAAAGGGCCTTGCTGAGACAGATGCCTGGTGTCAAAGCCATGGCCTCAAGCTCAATGCCAAAAAGTGCATTGTCATTCCCTTTGGTAAAAACTCAGTACCTATGAACTACCACATAGGTGGTAGTCTACTTAACACCGAAAGTGTGATAAGAGACCTTGGGACACAGGTGGACAGTAGTCTCTCCTTTGATAATCACATCGCCACAGTAGTCAGGAAATCCTTCTATGTGGCACACCACATCACAAAAGGTTTCTCATCCAGGAAAAAGGAGGTCATTGTTCCCCTCTACTCATCACTCATTCGACCCATTATAGAGTACAATGCCCCTTTTGGTATGTACCTCACAAGACATCTACAACAACTGGAAAGGCCACAGAAATACCTCACAAAGAGGATTATCAGCATCAAAGAGATGCCCTATGCAGACCATCTCAAAAAACTGCAGCTTTGCTCCGTTGCATATCTCCTACTCAGAGGCAATCTCTGCCTAACATGCAAAGCTATGTCAAACCCAGAGCTTTTAGACATGCTCCACTTAAAGAAATCCCAATCCCTACATCCTACATGCTCCTAGAGACCTAAACCTCGTCACCACAATAAACAGAACATGCTGGAGGGATAGATTCCTGTCCCAGAGACTTCTCATACTCGGGAACAAACTACCTATCTATATCAAACAAAGCTTCTCATTAGCACTCTTCAAGAAAAATCTTGATGATTGGATGGGAGATAGGAAATTCACCCCGGGGATCACTTCTGTGGCTCTGCTCGACAGTGGCACAGGAAAATAATTTTCTTGGGTGGCGAATGCCAGGGTACCTTTGGCTAGGCTTATATAGGCCCTAGGGCCAATAGCCTAGTACCTACCTATGAACCTATGAACCTATATGTCATTTGTGAATATTAAAATGACTTTTATAGAAATGTAACAGAAGGAAATACTGCCAGCCCAGCTATCTGGAATTTTGTAAATAATCATATGTCATTTGTGAATATCAACATACTTCATATGCTTGTCTTACAAATGTAAGAGAACTATATGTTGTGTATATTAAACTACTGGTACAGAATTGTGTGTTGAACAGGGTTTGTACAGTACTGAGCTTCAAGGATGTGTCCACAGTGTACCCTATTGGAAAAGAACATCAATGTATATGAACTATATACCTGTGCAAATGTATGTTTTAATAGTAGAAGCTGGAACACACAGAGTTAACTTACAAAACTTCAAGAAAATAAGTTGAAATTAGACTGCTTTATTATTGTATTATAAAAGTTAGTTTCAATGCAGAAGTAGATACAATGTCTAGAGCTAGAAGTGTTTCTATTGTCTTGAAAGAAAAGTCATTACTAGGTTTAAAATGTAAAGTGTTTTATTGCTTTACGACTTCCTAGCAGCTACACAATTCTGGGCAAACATCGGAGAGATATGTATTTCTCACAAAGAGATGTTAAAATTCTGTTAGCTTCTGGTATAGCTTGGGAACTAAAGTCAGGTGACAGAGTGATGTCATCCAAGCTAACACAGCAGTAATGTCTGATACTAATTTAAGAAATCTCTCAGAGAGAGACTGGGCATTTTGTATCTTGTCATGAGCCTAGAAACATCCACTCAGCACTTCTGCCTGTGTGTTGTCTGTAAGTAAGATTTAGGGCATATTATATATTTTAGATATAGATAGGAATATAGTAAATATTAGTTTATATGTTTTCTGTATTTATTTGAGACTGACCTGCAATGCTGTTTTAAAATATTTCCCATGATTTTGAACTCTGAAGTAGCTGTGTTTGTGGACTAAGTATTGTCTTGTTCTTTAATTATTTATTATTAAATATAGTTAAACCTGTCTTTGTGGCTGATATTTGTGAGACATATTTAAGCTGTTAAGAGTACTTGCATATGTATTTAGTGACACTGTACAGGCCATGCCTAAATAGTCTTGCTCTTGATCAAAACTACTATTTGGATTAATAGTAACATTACACAGTAGGATTGGACACCCTTTGTTAAGGGCCTTAGAGTAGCTGACAAAGAGTAGGCTGGTGGCAGCTGGAACTACCTTATAGTCTTGGCAGAAGGGGCATAGCTAGTAAACCTGTGCCAGCCTTTCCCAGGTGTGTGTGTGTGTGTGTGTGTGTGTGTGTGTGTGTGTGTGTGTGTGTGTGTGTGTGTGCAATCAAATGTGTGTGTGTGTGTGTGTGTGTGTGTGTGTGTGTGTGTGTCAAAGTGTGTGTGTGTGTGTGTGTGTGTGTGCGTGTGTCAGCTACTTGGGTAGGGACACGTAGCACTGGTTGGACAGAGAGATTGCTGGAGGTCTTAGCTTGGCCACTCAGCTGAGATCTCAACCTATAGCTGTGCCATTTCGGAGTCTTATTGAGGATCTGGAGAAAGAGAGAGAAACCAGCCCTAGACTGACTGTGATCTCTAGGTGCTCTTAAAGGAAATTGTACTTTACTGTGTGTGTGTACTTGTCATCCTCCCAATGTATACAACCCCTAGCTGTTGCCAGTGGTGAGGATTGAGGCTCCTTGATTACTGGGCCAGTGGAGGGGCATCACAGGTATGATACTACATTTTTGTCAGAGGTGGAAGCACATATTTTGACCTTGTGGGTGCTATCGGTGAGCCAGTTGGCCACCCACCTGATGAGACAGGGATTTACTCCAAGTTGTGTTAGTTTTTCAGTGATGCCTGAGTGGGGGATTGTGTCAAAGGCCTTGTTCAAGTCAAGGTAAGCTGTATGTACTGACTTTCCCCTCATCCTGGGCCTTGATGTCAGTCTCAAAGAAGTCAACCAGGTTCAACAGACAGATTTGCCCTTGACGAATCCGAATTGGGTGGGGTCAAGTGCTTGGAGAGTGCCTATGTCCTTATTTATGAGATCCATAATAATACACTCCATGGCTTTACAGCTCAGACTTGCCAAGCTAATGGGGCAATAGTTTCCATGGTCAGTAGTGGTACCATCTTTGTGCAAGGGGATGACAATGGCAGTTCTCCACTCTGTTGGAATGAAGCCTGTACTTAGGCTGTGGTTGAATAGAGTGCTCAATGGCGAAGCTAGTTTTTGCTGGAGATAGTGCAGAATACAGCCTGGGATACTATCAGATCCCATGGAAGCTGTGGTCTTTGCCTTGGATAGGGCCTTTAACACTTGATCTATGGAGATGTGAGATGTGGGACAAGTATTGGGGATGTCGAATGAGCCTTTGGTGAGGGGGGATAGGGGAGTGAAGTTTGAGCTGAAGTTATCTGCTAGCAGGTTAGCTAAGTCAATAGGATCAGTATAAGTGGTACCATTAAGTACTAATTTGGAACAAACCTGGGCTTTGCCATGGAGGTTCCTTATGTAACTTAAAAAGGCTTTGTTGTTTCCCTTTGTTTCAGAGGCTAGTTTCAATTCATAATTGGCTTTGGAGGTTTTCACTAGTTATCTAATTTGCTTGTTGAGGCTGAGGCGAAAGTCTTTCCAGTTTGCAATTTGATCCTTTTTACCCTTGGACAACAGTTTCTTCCTTTTGTTATAAAGCCTGTTAATATAGAATGTCAAGCAGACAGGTTTGTGTTTCCATGAGGAGCAGGATTTGGTTATGTTGGGTATGGCTGAGTCCATGCAGTTGTACAGGTGCTTGTATACTGCATTGGCTTACTGTTCAGCATAGTTGTCTACATCTTCTGAGGGGGGCAGTGGTGTGAAGCTACTGATACTCTTCCTTAGGAGTTTGTAATCAGCTTTTGAGATGTTTTTTCACCTGGTTATGGCTGGAAGGGGTTGGGTGGGATAAAACCTTAGAATGAGACAGACCGATGAGCTGATTTCATATTATGGGAGTGGTGCAGCGATCACCCATGTTGGTGAGAACCAAGTCCAGGATGTTATCTCCCCTTGCAGGGGATGAGACAAGCTGGTCTAGTACATTAGAACTGATGCAGTCAAGGAGTCGTTGCGTGAGCGCATTAGTGCAGGAATAGTTCACTCGGTCTATGGTGGGTAGTTGAAGTCACCAAGGATCAGGGTGTTAGTACCTTGATGGAGTCAAGTAGGTCCAGGTAGGAGGAGTGAGTGTCCTGAGTCATGGAGGAGGGTCTATAGCTGGCTATAACTTGGATGGTTGTCTTTCCAACTGTCAGTTGCACCTGGAATAATTCCAGTGCTTCATGCTGGCAAACCAGTCTAGAGGTGTGCCTATCCTTAATGAAGATAGAGACCGCACTACCCTTAGTCTTCCCAACTTCATTTTGGGGTCAGAATGTGTGGAATGAGGTATAGCCTGGTAAGTCAGGGGTGCTCCCCACAGCCCTGAACCAAGTTTCTGCGACCATACAGACATCAGCATCTTCCAGTGTGAGGAGAGCCTCAGTGAGTGCATTTCCAGATTAAGGATCCTAGCATTAAGCAGCATGATCTTCAGTTTGCTTTTTGACAGATCTTTTATGTTGGAAGAGTTATCTTTGGGACATAGCCTAAAAAAGGCACAATACGGGTGTCAAGAGCCTTGGCCAGGATCCAGAATTCCAGGGGTGACAGGTGGAGGCTATTTCTAGCAAAGCATTGAGGCCTGTCAGCCATGTCTTCCCAGGCAAACAGATATTGGATCCCCTTGGAAAGACACCAGAAATTAAGACAATTGTTGAAATCAATTATTTTTGTTGGTATTGTGATATCATTCTTGGTGAAGGTAGGATGCTGCTTAGGGCTAAGATTATACCTGCCTGGGGCACATACTCTGAGAGCTCAATTATGTGTCTCTTCATATAGTCCAGAGAGGTACATCTCAAGTCATTCACATCCACATGACCAATGACAGAGTCATACTTCTACCTGCTATGGAGAGACATAAGTGCATGCATGATGTGGTGGTTCCTCGAGCCTGACAGACAACTGACTGTGACCTTCTCCTTGTTGAGCCTGGTGAAGGGGACATCAGTGTGTCTCACAATTGAGTTGCTGCCAATGACTAGTATGTTTGGTTTATAGTTATGCCTTATGGGCTGCATTGGTTTATGGTTATGCCTTATGGGCTGTGTTTCTGAGACACTGGTGTGTTGTCTGCTGTGTGTGATGTGTTTGGTGTTGTGTGTGGAATGTTTATGTCTGTTTTAGAGATCTCTGTTCTTTAGGTAAGTTTTTATTGAAGACCTCTGCATAGGTGGGTGTGTTGTGCTTGGCTATGTGATGTAGGTGGTGTGGTGTTTGTCCTGGCAATCTCGTCTTTGTCAGGAGTACTGACTGTGGTGCAAGAGAGCATGGATTTCAGGTTACTGATGTAGATGCATTTCTCACAAGTAGAGGAATTATGTGTTAGAAGAAGAGAGCTGTCAGTGAACATGAGGCAGTTGTTACACTGTCTCAGTATACCCATGTTGACCAGGCTGGCAGTAGAAACTGGTGGGAATTGTCCGGACATAGTGTTCTGAATACTTGTTGGACTTATGGAGAGAACGTTTTGATAAGGGTTTGTCCACAAGAGTGTAAACCACAAAAACCTTCTAATAAGTAAAATAACTGACCTGAAGCACAAGTGCTAAAACCAAAACTAAGATGTTTAGAATAGCAGATAAATTTAATCAGGCTACTAAGAAGCAGTAATAAGTGCAGCAGAATAAGAATGCTTGAACACTTAAGAGCATACAGCAAAACAAAATAAGGTAATAAAGTATGTAAAACACAGTTTCGGTAAGAGCAGCTGAATAAAATGTATTTTTTTAAGTGGAGAGGGCAGAAACAAAAGATAATTCAAAATTGAGAAACTAAGGGGATTATGCTTCCCAAATGCTCTGTCTCTGTACACAGTAGACAAAGCTGATGATATGGGACTAATAGGAGTGTCCGAAATCAAAGAAGCAAGAGGGTGACTGTTCCTTCCCAGATGATTTCACTGTACTCAGTTGAGTGAGCAAATGAGATGGGGCTGGGAGAAGTGTCCAAATACAAATTTACAGCAGGGTTGGGCAATTCCAAAGCCACCAAGTTTAAGAATACAACAACACTTGGGTAGGAGGGTGGAAACAAAAAACTGCAGAGAGAGAGCCAACCAATATTCAGTAAATATTCATTGAAACAAATAAATAAATGCAGTACAATTTTGTTAACTATCACTTAAGCAGAACAAGTGCAAAAAAAGTATACTTATATCAGCTTTGTATGTCCAGATGGTTGTAGAATCAGTCACAGCCAGCTAAATAGCTCAGCTACTGAGCACAATTACACAGAAATGTAACTATACCAGTAGTATAAAACAAAAGATAGAGCTCCATGCAATCAGACAAACACAGAACTTCACAGAATTTAAAACAACCCCCACTAGTGTTGAACTAGCCCTGATAAACAACTGCAGAGAGAGAGCTCACCAATACTCAATCAATATTCAATGAAACAAATAAATAAATGCAGTACACTTTTGTTAACTATCACTGAAACAGAACAAGTGCAAAAAGTATATTTATATCAGCTTTGTATTTCCAGATGGTTGTAGAATCCATCACAGCCAGCTAAACAGCTCTCCTACTGGGCAGCTACTGTTGTTTAATTCTGGTCAGGATATTTTTATTTGACTAATTGCTGTCATATATGGTTTGTTTGCACATGTTTTAGTCAGTATGTGATAATAAGGGCATTAACCTGAGGATTAGATGTTTATTTGTTATTTAGGTGTGTGTGTGTGTGTGTGTGTGTGTGTGTGTGTGTGTGTGTGTGTGTGTGTGTGTGTGTGTGTGTGTGTGTAAGGGACACTTGAACGAGGACAGTAGACCAATCATGTACACTGCCCACAGCATTATGCACACCTCTCTTTTTGCTCCTGCTCCTGGGCGTATCCAATGATCTGGATAATCCAAACCCTAAATCAGGGGAGGGAGAGAGGATTCATTGCAAGGAGGATGGCAAGGGGAGGCAGGAGAGTAATGATTCAAGATTAAGATGGTTACGTGGAATGTGTATGTGTGTGTGGGGGGTTGTCATCCAATTTAGGCAGCCAGAATCAGGAACAAATTGAAAAGACATCAAGCAGGTATTATCATGTGGCAGGAAACTAAATTTAGATGGACAGAGGCTTTAAATATGGGGTAAAGAGTGGGAAGTAGTTGCAGTACAATGAAAGGAGGGGGAAGGGGGTGTTTCTAATGATTAGCAGAAGATTGATAGCAGGGTTTAAGGTGTTAAAAGGAAAACAAGAAGGTAGCTAGGTTGTAACAGGGTTGGATATTATGGGGCAAGAATGGAAAATTAGGACATACATGACTAATGTAAACTCCCTGAACTTTTCTCTAGATTCTCTTCTCAATGTCAGGAAGTTTTACTGTTTTGTGAAGGGAAGATTATTGGAGGGGACTTTAGCATGGCAGTAGACTGGAGGCACAATAGAAAATTTGAGTATAAAGAGTGGAACTCCAAGGCTTTAAACATTGTATCTCAATGAATGCCAGCTGAAGAGTGGGTAGCTATATGGAGATGGCACCACCCTGATAAATTAGATTATATATTCTCAAGGAATGAAGAAAGGAAGGCTAGAAGGCTGCATAGACTTTTGTTTAGGGGTAGTGAAGTGATGCAGGTGGTGCACATTATGATTGGGGAGCATTGCCTATCTTACAAAGCATATGTTACTATGTTGGTAAGCTTCTCTTGGTAGGAAGTATATAGTGGAAAATGGAAATGGATATCTTGATACTGGTTAGGAAGTTAAAGGAGATGTAAGGGACTGAAAAGAGGAAGTGAGGTCCTATTGTAGAATAAATGGAGTGAGGAATCTGGTGTTCCCATTAGTGTGTGGTGGGAATAAAGTGTGCTTTTGAATGACAGTTCATAGGAATGGAGGGTTTGTGGGAGAGAAAAGAACTTAAGCACATAAAGGGGTGGGAAGAATAAGTAAGGCAATTAAAAGCACAGGTGGAGGCAGTTATGGAAGATGGTTATGGAGGCAAATACATACGTTGAAAGCAAACATAACAGAGTTTAAAACAACAGTTGTGGAGACAAGAATGATCAGCATTCAGGACTTCTTTTGGTGTAGAGGAGAAAAACAGTGTAAGTGGTTAACATCAAGGTTTAAAGAAAATAGACTATTTTATAATGACAGTAATAAGGAAAGAGAGAGCACTGTTTCTGATACTGATCAAATTAAGGAAATTTGGGGGGAATTTTATTAAAACTCTTGTACCACCAGGAAGGATAGGGTAAAGGATGAGTATGGTGATGAGCATATGTTTAAGTGGAATGTGTGCAGGTTTACTCAGCTGGAATCAGAAGACATTGACTAGGATTTTACTATTTGAAAAGTTCTGGATGCCATAAATAGTCTTAAATTAGGTAACTCTCCCAGTGGTGATGGCATTATGGCAGAATTTTATAGGATGTTGGAGAGCATTTTGGTACTTTACTTGGCCAAGGTGTCCAACAGAGGTGGTGATCATGGAATATTGCCAGTCTAATTCCCTAGAGTGTTGGTGATTTTGTTGACCAAAGCTGGCCAGGATAGACAGGTACTAAGCAACTACAAGTCTGTTTCTTTGATAAAGATAGATGCCCAGATTTTAGCCACTATAGTAGATTAGCGAACATTGATGTGTGTACAGAGCGATTGTGACCCACAGACAAAGCTTTACATTTGTATCTCATACAGTGGAAAGATGACCCATCAGGTATGACAACCGGAAGATTAATTACACTGACACATGACAATGAGTTATAAGGAGAGCATTTATATTTCAGGAGATTCCTAATAAGTAGGCTGTAGGAGGTTGAGGTTGATGCAACAGTATATAATACTTTCATTATATCTCTGATGGCTATGCTTTCCAGTAGGGTATTCTCAACACTAGGGCTTTGCAATTATGACTAAGGTGTTCCATTTTAATTTTTTTATAAAGCTTATAATACACTACATTTTGACTGCTTACAAAAATGTTTATCATATCTGGTCATTTTAAATAAGCTTTCTCAGCAGTTCAAGCTAAGTTAAAATGAACATAATCTGGCATTTTATACGATACAGGTGTAAGATGTGTGGTAGTGGTACTTTACTAGGAATATGGTACTGGTGCCCAGGTTCAGAATATTACTGCGCTACACAGTTTCTTAGACTCTTAGAGCACATTTTCAGGTGCTATTAATGCAGTGTTTCAAAACACAAAGTGGCATATTGTTAAGAATGTAACAAAGAAAATGGAACTCTCATCTGTATTTCTGATGCCATTTCAAAATGTCATAATGATGTCATTATTCTGTATCTATGAATTATTTTCTCCCCCCCCTAAGTTTAACTACTGAAGCTTCTTTAACCAAAATATCAGAAACTGATCTTAATGTAGAGACCAGGCCGAATGTTTACACACAACACTTTACATTCTGTATATGTTGTACTATATTCTTTTCCAGGCAGATATTTATTTCACTGGTATCACTCATGTCACTTACTGTCTACATCTATATGTATATAGATTCTTTTATGCACCAAGAAAACACTTTAAATACCATAGATTTCCACATTTTCAGTGAAGAGTTACTCTTTCATTGAAGTCTGTGATATTTCTTATAATTTAAACAAAGTATCATCTTCTGGAATATTTGCTTCTTATAAACTGCTTCTTGTCAGAAAGACAACAAAAGTTGATACATACATTGAGTTTCCAGACAGGCTGAATATACAAATTAAGAATCAGCAGGCCATGAATATATATATATATATATATATATATATATATATATATATATATATATATATATATATATATATATATATATATATATATGTCCAAAATTAGTGCTTTATGACAGAAACAACTGCTTGCACTCCCCACCCACTTCTTGTCACATATTATAATCACTTCTCTGGTTGCCATTATTTAGGGAAAAAGCAAATACTTGTTTTTTTTTGTTTTTTTCACAAAAGTCATTCATCTGCCTTTCTCCATTCTTACTTTAAAGCAGGGCAGTAGAATTTTTCAAACTACCATGCTCAAATTTCTCATATTAGAACATTTCTGTTTCAATTGAAGAGGAAGCTCTCTGCAGCTTTGTTTGTTCAGTGTTTATGTACTTCTAGTACAAAAGGAGTACATAAACCTGTAAAGTATATTCACATTGCTAGCATTTTGCAAGAAACAGAATCTACAATTGAAGAGAGAGTTGATAGGTCAATGAATATTCAGAAAAGCACACACACATGTAGACAAGACACACACACACACACACACACACACACACACACACACACACACACACACACACACACTTGCAGACCTGCAGACAAACACAAAAACACAGACACACATGCGCACATGTGGCTGTGTGTATGAGCATGTGCATATGCTAAATATCTCTTGATGAATTTAAAACAGTTTCAGCATTTTAGTGGTTACCACCCCACTAAAAACATACGAAATTGAAGCCAGGTTTGATGAGTCAGGGGCATATTCAAACTCACAAACACACACACACACACACACACACACACACACACACACACACACACACACACACACACCACTAAACACTTCTTAATGTCCAAACACTTAAGGCCGAGGCTTCAAATGCCCTTTATTCAAACAACTGAGATAAGGAACCTCTGCTGCAGTATATTTGATACATTTTCATGAAAGAAAAATTATAGTTACTACTTGAATTTAATTGCACTAATAAATACTTTCATTGACTGCTAATGCCGCAGGAAATCCAAACTGATATTTTTCATAATTGGAAGGATTTCCACAACATTTTCTTAATAAATGCTATATTTGGTCTACAGGAGAGGTTTTTCAGAGCACAAGTTCCCTTACAATTCATAAGTTTTCTTATGTACCATATTAGGATGCAGAACTGGTCATTTGTACTTTGTCAAAAAAGAATACCACCCAGGTTCATTTATTTTGCTGTATTCAGAAGGAAGTTCTGCAAAGATATTAAATTCTGGCTTCAATTTTATATGCCTTCCTCTGAGTGAACTTCTAACCTCTGAAGTGCTGAAACATCTGTTTTAGACTCTGTTTCTTGCAAATAACTAGCAGCGCTGATAGGCTTTATAACAATTCAGCTAGCAAAGCATGTCTGTGACACCTGGATACATATTTCTCCATAAAGATGATTGACTTCCACAAGAAATACAGTATCATAAAGATAGCAAGTTTGATATTAAAAGCTTTGGTTTGTCATTTTCTTTGATGGAATCCTTGAAATGATTGCCACCTGTATTGCTTGCTTGTAATTTGGTTTGTAATGCAGGTCCATGAAGTTTCTGTCATTAGAATAACTCTTAAAGGTTAAGTAATGATTATTTACCTTTAATATTATTTAATTTGACTTGTCAGCTAGTCCTCTTTAAAGCCATTTACATTAATATAGCAGCACGTGTGCCATAAGATATTGCATTTTAATATAACTGAAAGTGTTTCAGATTTTCTGTGGCGTCCCTTTGTAATACAGCAGCTTTTGCACTGCAAGTTGAAGAGCACTGAAGAACATTTACAAGAATGCATTAATTTTCAATATTTTCTCAGGATTTTGGTGGCATGAGACTGTGTTATAGCATCTGAAACTGTCACGATTAAAAGGTTTGTGAACAATGCACCGTCAGAGGGGAGTTCTCACCAGTTAGTTAACATATCCTCTTTGCTATGCTGTTTTATTTAAATATATTTAAATCATGTGGACATATCAGTCATCTGGTATTCCTTGCACAAATTTTGGTGCATGAACTAGCCATCTTAAAATATGTTTCAAGATCTCTTCTGAAAATCCTATACAAAATATAATAGTTCATAAGTATGTTTCTGTTATTTTTTATTACTCAGACTAAATGGTTGACAGCAGCAAATCAGTTTGGAGAGGAACATTATCTACACCAAGGTCAGTAGAATCTTCAAAATGCAATTTAAGATTTATAAGTCTACAAAATGACATTACGTCTTGTGCTAAAAGATCTTCAGTAACCAGAAAGCCAGGAATAAAATTCAAACCTTTATTTAGTAGTTCCATTTGTGTGGTGGACAAATTCTGATCAGTTATATTTAAAATATTGACATTTTAGATTATTTCTGAGTTATTAGTTTCAAAAGACAATCTATGTTGTTTATTTCTGGCATGTTTTCTGCCTGCCCTTTTGTATTTGGGCCTAAAGGGGCCAAACTGTATGCCACCCCCAAGAGGGCATACAGTTCGGCCCCTTTAGGCCCAAATGGAACTATTGAATAAAAGTTTACATTTTATTCCTGGCTTTCTGGTTACTGGAGATCATTTAGCACAAGATGTAATGTCATTTTGTAGACTTATAAATCTTAAATTGCATTTTGAAGATTCTACTGACCTTGGTGGAGATAATGAATTCATTTATCATAAATCTAGCTATATGCCTCCTATGAATCCCACGGTACACCAATTTCAAAGTAATGTTCTCAAAGATCTACACTATCACATGGGTGAATTTAATTACAAACTAAACAATCTCTCAAAGATCGAAAGAGATGCACTATTTGAACTACAAAACAACAAAGACATTGTGATTCTTTCTGCTGATAAAGGTGGGGCCGTAGTAGTAATGAATTGGCTTCAATACGATGCGGAAGCAAAAAGACAACTTCAGGACAGGCGGTATTATCTTGAGATGGCCCTGGACCCCACCTTTAAGTTTAAAAAACAGATAGATGAATTTCTATTATTAGCCAAAAGATGATGGTATTATCAGTGACAAAGTCAGGCAACAGCTTACCATCAAGGACCCCATGAGCCAGTATATATATTTTTTGCCCAAAATACACAAGGATCCTGTTAAACCACCTGGGAGACCAACTGTGTCTGGGAGAGGCTTTATTACTGAGCCATTGTCATTATTTCTTACCAAACACCTTAAACCTTTATTGAAGTGGGTTAGGTCATGCATACAAGATACCACTAAATTTCTGAAAATCATCTCAGACACCCAACTCGAACCTGAATGGTTGATGTGTACTCTAGACGTTAGTGCCCTTTATACTAACATTCCTCATGCTGCTGGCCTAGAGGCCCTTGAATACTGGTTAAACAAATCACAATTGTATCAGCCAGTATTCAATACTTTTCTATTAGGCCTGACAGAGCATGTTCTAACTAACAATGTCTTTTTCTATCAGGACACCTGCTATTGGCAAATTAAGGGAACGGCTATGGGGGCATCCTTTGCCCCCATTTATGCTGGCCTTTTTATGGCCTTTTTTGAGGAACAGCTTATTTCTGATGCAGGCCATAATTTATACCTGACAAAGATGGACATATGGAGGCGTTACTTGGATGATTGCTGGATGGTATGGAGGGCGGATGTGGAATATTTATCTGAATTAATTGAATACTTAAATGAAAACAAATGGGGTTTACACTTCACAGTTAGCTTTGACTTAAACATAGCTACTTTCCTTGATGTTTCTATCTCTAGGAAATCAGATCATACTTTATGTACTGAAGTTTTCAGGAAGTATCCCCAATACAACACCCTCCTCCATGCATCTAGCTTTCATCCACCTCATATAACAAGAAATATCCCCAAATCCCAGTACATCAGAATGAGACGCATTTGTTCTAGGGATTCCACTTTTCAGGAATACAGACAGGATCTTACTCGCAGATTCAAGTACAGGGGTTATCAGATGGGACATTGGGACATGTACTACAGGTCAGCAATTGGGCCAATACACTAAAAAGAGAAGACCTTTGGAATATAAACACCATGGGAAACACAGGCTGTCACCTATCAGGTTAGTCACTACTTATGGTAGGAATTCTGATTTGTTAATTAATAGTGTACAAAGACGCTGGAATATTCTACAGAGTAATCATAACCTATCTAATGTTCTATCAGACTGATGTTATTTTTCATTGCATAAGGGCAGAAATCTAGCTTCACACTTCAACCATTATAAACATTCACCTTCCAAAACATCCTTTCAAAAAGTACAAACCACACTCACGGGTGAGGTACTCATGGGATGTTATCCATGTGGTCATTGCACTCATCGCAGTAAAGTTTTTAAGTCCAAACAATTTACAAGTAAGAACTGCAGCACAGTTTATGACATCAACATTTTTGCAAATTGTAGCAGTGAATGGCTGATTTATTTAGTTACCTGCAGCTGTGGTGCCTTCTATATAGACCAAACTTCATGGCCACTCAGATTAAGAATTTCTGAACACACTAGTGACTTGAGAAACAAAAAACCAAGTAGTGCTCTATTTAAACATTCCACCAAACATTTATCTGCCAAGTTCAGCTTCATGGTCATTGACATTATAAAAGGTAATAAATTTAACAAAGCAGGACGGCATTCCATTCTGGATACTAAAGAAAAGAAGTGGATTATTAAACTGGGAGGTTTATTCCCACCTGGATTAAATGAACAATTTTGATTATCCAATCACATGTTTGACTTAATTAAAGCACATCTATAAAAGGATGATTTTCAATGATTTTTAGTTACACTGAGGAAGGCTTTGGTGTATACCAGCCGAAACCGGTTTGTTTTTCATTGAATAAATATCAATTTAGTCTCACAGTTTGCTGGCTCATTTTTTGGCTTTTGGATTTCTATTACTGGAGCCGTGCAATTGCCTTTCATGCAGGGGGAATTCTTTTTATGTTATCCTACAGAAAGGCCTCACTGAGACAAACAACTGGTGTTAGAACCATGATCTTAAGCTCAATGCCAAAAAATGTGTCATCAACCCCTTTGGGAAAAACCCAGTTCCCATGAATTACCACATCAATGGTTGTCCACTGAACACATAAGGCGTTATAAGAGAGCTGGAACACAGGTTGACAGCAACCTCTCTTTTGACCACCACATTGCCACTGTGCTCAGAAAGTCCTTCTGTGCAGCACATCTCATTACTAAGGGTTTTGCATCCAGGAAAAAGAGGTCATTGTCTCCCTCTACTCTTCCCTCATTAGGCCAGTCACTGAGTACAATGCCCCATTTGGCATGTACCTCACTAAAGACCTGCAACAACTGAAGAGGCTGCAAAAGTACCTTACAAAGAGGAAACTAAGCTTTAAACATTTGTTCTATATGAACAGACTAACAAAACTCCAACTATTCTCTGTCTCAGATCTCCTACTTAGAGGTGATCTCTGCTTGACTTACAAATTCATGTCTGACCCAGCTCTGTTAGAAATCCTACATTTAAAGAAGTCTCAATCCCTCCACACCACATGCTCTAGAGACCTCAACCTCATTACCACACTCATCAGAACATGCTGGAGCGACAGGTTTATAACCCAGAGACTGCTCATGCTATGGAATAGACTTCCTATACATGTCAAGCAGCGCAGCTCACTAGCCCTCTTCAAGAGAAATATTGATGAGTGGATGGGAAGTAGAAAATTAACCCCAGGGGTCACTCCAGTGGCTTTACTCGACAGAGGCACTGGGAACTAAGGTCGAGTGGCGCAATGTCAGCGTACTCCTATGGGCTAGGCTTGTAAAGGCTCCAGGGCCATTAGCCTAGTACATACCTATGAACCTATGAACTAACTGGTATGTTGGCCTTATGGGTTATTTCATACTGGTTTTCTGTTAACATACTTACTGTTATGTTATTTATTGTATTCCACATAATATACCTTAATATGTATTTGGATTAATCAATATTATGTTCCATTATGTTAATACTAACATTGGTTTGGTTATTACTAACCATAACATATCATTATATCTAATTTACTACACCATGACAAGGTAGGCCAGTGCCAGGTGATCCACCTACCTTTGGCTCCTCTGACCATGGCACCGGGGCCCAGAACATCTGGGCTGCAGCCTGGTGGTGCCCCCTCTGCTGCCCCTGCACTATCTGTGGTGTCTGGTAGTTTCACAACACAAGCCAGGACTGCCCCCCGGGAGCAGTGGTGGAGGGGGTGGTGTTGCCACCCATGACAAACTACAAGGACTGGTGCACAGGATAGTGTTCTGAGGTTTTGGACATCGCCCACACCAGATGAAGTGCATGCTCATCACCCTGGTGGGGCAGCCTCACCCCGTAGCCCAGCCTCCATCACTACCACCCCAGGGCAGTGAAAGAGCAGTGCTGACGGTCCCATGGGTTGGTATTGAGTCATGCTGCTACCTTGTGGAGGCACCTGAGACTGGGATTCCACAACACCCTGCCCATCCAAGGTGTTCACCCCTTCTTGTGTTGCACACCACCCCTGGCTGCTGTCTTGTCTGTCTGCAAAAGCTTCCTCACCTTTTCAACTTACCGCCCCGGTATGTACCTATGTCCCTTCCCCAACATTCCAATCTCACCTTAAAAAAACAAAGGGCAGCTGTCCCAAGACAAAAACATCATCCCATACATAGCTCTCCATTTTGCATACATGCCTATTGGACACATGTAATTTGGTCCAATTGGCTTGATAATGCAGTTATGTTGGAGGTCCAGGGTGCACCCAAATCCAATAAGGCACCGCAGATTTTGAGTGCTCTCTGGATCTCCATCAGATTTTGTTTTTGGTTCCTGGTTTGTTTAATGCAGTCATGTTGTCACCACCCCTCTCTCTGGGGGTGACAGTCCAAATTCATCTAAAATTCTGTCAAAGTGCACAGTTGTTGCTAATGAAGAAATGGATAGCTATGGTAAACCTACACCCTTCCTGCACATCCCTACCTGCCTTTCATTATGTTTTCCCCCCTGCTTGCACCCCATTTCACCACTGTTCTATCTCCCCATTTTTCTTTTCTTTAAAAATTTTTTGTGCAACTCTGTGCAATGTGGCACTTCGTGTATCTTCTATAAGCTGAGCTAAATGAAGCTATATTGATATATGTGTTTTAAATGATAATAAACTCACAAAAATAAACACCTGTCCTCTATTTTGAACCCAAGACCATTGCACCTGCATTAACCTACCATACCACACAGCTGTTAATTAAAGCAGGTGGTTTAAGCAAAACATAGTAATTGCAGGTTACCATCATTAAGCATGTTTAACTCATTCCCTCCAGTACAGCTCTTTTGAGTGTGCGCCTTTAACTTCCAGTGGGTGTGGCTTAAGCCTTTAAAAAATGAAGTTATCACCTTACAGTTCTAGAAAATACTCATTGAGAGAAGTCACATATCAATACAGTTGTGCTTGCCATCACATATGCTTCAAGACAAAATATCCTGGTACCTTGTAAGTAACATGGTTTTGGAATTATTAATGCAAATATGAACAATCGACATCTGACGTCTAGAGGAGCTTTCGGCTGTAATGAAACAGAGCTGCACATCACACCACATCACTCAAACTTGCTGAAAGAGTAATGGAAAAACTGTGAGTGTAACTTGGAGTCTGCTACAGGACTACACCACTAGAAAGCCAAGCATAGAATAAAGGAAGTAAGTGAGGTCTCTAATAGCAGGTATATGTGCACTTTTATCAGCAACAAGTAGAAATACACCTGCTGAAACATTAATGGGAAAATATATGTTCTACTGCAACTCTGGTGGAGAAATTCCTCCTTATAAAGCCAGGCGCATAATAATGGATGTAATGGAGGTATGGCATAGCCTGTATTTGTGCACTTATATCTTCACAAATACACATGCTATAATAATGAGTCAGTAGCTCAATCCATTGAATGCTTTGTAAGCAGTAAGTTTTTGCCACATGTGGTTCTGGGTTCAAATCCAGTGGTGTGTAGCATTTAAATTACATTATTGTGAAGCCATCAATGAATGGCTGAGTCATGCACTCTTTATCCACACAATGCATTTCAAATGCAATGTTTGCTTTTCAGTGATGGAAGTCAAAGGCCTGCAGATAGGATCACATTTCTATAGCAACACTATAAAGTGCATAAAGTGTCAGATCATGCATTAACACGCATTTACAGAGGAGTTTCTTAGATAATGCAAAATGAGGCTGACTAATATCAGAGTGCAGCACACAATCATTTCATAATGATATTACAGATTATCACAGCTGCACGACTAACATACACATATGGAGGTCCTGCTACTAACAAGGACTGCCAACACACACACATTCCAAATGACTACCATAATGTAACATATGGCCTGGCAGTTGTCCACATGGTTGACATAATGGTATATTTATTCCCTATGTTGCTCAAGGACACAACAAACATATTGCCTAGTACTCTGTTAGTGGTGCTGTTGCCTAACATACTTACCTTATACACATGCCTTAATTTGCAGTGGAATGAGCACCTTCATCCACAACAAGGCTGCCACAACTCCCACAGTTATTCTTACAGCTTGTTGCCCTCCAAAGTGTTCACACTCTCTGCCTATGCCTATTGCCTACAGTATCAGCTGCAGCCTGTAGCACACACGTTTGTATGTAAAAGTAGCTTCTACAAATGTACTCTCTGTGATGACGTAGTATCCTGACCCCAGTAATGTACAGCACAACGTATCAGAAAGGGCTTCTAATCTACATGAAGGCCTTATATCTTGTTCAGTGGTTGCATGTCATTGGCTGATTATACTGCAAATCAGCTGTGTTGGCTGCAGTTCGCATTTCAGAACCACGGATTGGTTAAGAGCCAGTCACCTGGTAATAAGAAGCATGTTAAAAAGGCAAACAGCTGACTAGGGGAACCAGTTTGTATGGGACTTTCTTCACACATTAAACACATTGCTAAAAACTTTATATATCTGCACATATCAACAGAGGAGTATTGTGCTCCATCAGGTATGTAGCCTTTTTGCTTACAACATGATGCATATGTGTGACTATACTTAGGGGGAATGGGGATTGCAGCATTAAGCCTTTCTGAGAACTGTAATGATGACATATCATTGATTTGTTACATCTACAGAGGATACAGAGGTACAATACATTAAGGGTGGAATGTTTTTGTCAATGTGGCACACTGGTCTCATGGGAATGTCCCTTTATAGTAGTTGTAATAGCACACTGCTATTTGTTTGGCACTGTTGTTTTGATATATTATCAGGCGGATTGCCCCTAGGGGACACACTGCAATAGACTACTTAAACAATAAATTTTAAGATTAGATTGATAATAAAAGTGTTTGTATTTATATATGCACGTGTACCTTGCTATGAAGAAGAGCATAGTTATCTTATAAAACTAATTGTTTCTTAATCACTGTGTTTTATATTTAACACACTGTATTTATTCAATTAAAGTTGATTGCATAATTGCAATTGGATTGTATAAAAATGGTAGGTAGTTGTTTGTAAATTTGTCTGATGAAGGAGAGACATTGGGCTCCCTGAAAGTCTTTTTGTGCTAACTTTACTTATTAAAGCAACCTACTTGGGATTGTGTACCGTGGCTCATTTTTGTTTTTTCTGCAATAGACTTCTGTGTTAGGTGTATGATCATACAGCAGTATCTGTCATGGCACACACTGGAATAGCTGACTATTGCTAGTATCTTAGTTGTATCCGCATACTTAGTATGTCTGCACACTGTGAAATATGGCATGTGTGATCAAGCAGTGGATACTGCCAGCCATTCTGTTCTTGCTGTATCTCTACATAATGTACCCCCAAGTATGTGATCCTGACATATGTTCCCATTTTGTTGTCTTTCAGGAAACAAGACACCTTGCCCCTTTTATGGATGCTGAGAATGATATAATCCTGGAAGGCCTCATCAACACCATGAACTTCTACTGTCCAGGGGGAGGCAAAACAGGGAACAGCAGGCAGCATTTTGGGCTGACCTTGTCCGTGATGTTAATACTGTAGGTCACCAGAGCTGGACATATAAGCAGGTTCGTCAAAGTGTGAAAGATATGCTAAATGCGGCATGCAGAAGAGCAGCAGATGTGGCCAGGGGTCATGGTGTCACTGGTGGAGGGCCTGCAGTGAAACGACTGTCATCACAAACATGGGGACAAAATGCTCCACACCGGAAGTATATCCCTCATTGGTGAGATCAGATCATAAACTAATCTCACTGGAAATTCACATCCCGCCCCCACCCCAAACAAAAAAGACCACAGTGAAGAACTTCTCTAAAGCAAACTTCACACTACTCAAGACTGGTGTGGTATCCTTCAAGGCCCCCGAGCCAGTGGAAACCACAACCCAAGCTGTGGAAGCCCTTACAAATGCCTTCTATGAACACCTCCAGGACTGCATGGATCAGGCAATCCCTAATAAAACCAAGACTCTTTCTACCAAGGGCAAACGTCCAGTCTGGTGGACCCCAGCCATAAACAAACTTTACAATAAGAGGAGAAAGCTGTTACATGATAGAGCAAAATCCATAAAAGAGAAGACACCCTTGATCATTATTAGTAAAAAAATACGAGCACTCATAAAATCATCCAAGGCCAACTTTGAGAGAAAATTGCCATAGATTCAAAAGACAATCATAAGGCCTTCTTCAGCTATGTTAGAAACCTGGGTGGAATCTCCCAGATATGCTCAGAATTAGTCCAAAATGATAAAAAATCACTGAACCCACAGACATTGCCAACATACTGGCGGACAGGTTCAGTGCAAACTTCACCCCCCCCCCCCAAAAGGAGAGATAATTATCCCAGCGGAGTGTAGCCTCCCAGTCATTTCAAACGTGCATGTAAAAGCTGCTCTCTAAAGCTAAAACACAGCATCAATGGGACCGGATGGTGTCCCCGGCTGTGTGCTACACGAACTCAATGAGGAACTAAACCCGCACATAAGGCAGCTGTTTAATCTTAGCCTTACCACAGGATATGTGCCCAAGGAGTGGCATACGGCAGCTGTGGTCCCACTCCACAAAGGCGGTGCCTCTACGGACCCTGGTAATTACCGCCCCATAAGCTTAACAAGCCTGGTCTGCAAAGCTATGGAGAGGATCATAATGGAACTCATAAACAAAGACATAGGGACTTGCAGACATTGGACCCGACCCAGTTTGGCTTTGTCAAGGGCAGATCATGCCTTTTGAACTTGGTCGACTTCTTCGAAACAGTCACCAAGGCCATTGATGAGGGAAGGCAGTCCATACAGCCTACCTTGACCTTGCAAAAGCTTTCGACACAATACCCCACTCAGGTATTATAGAGAAACTTACCAGCTTAAATGTAAACCCATATGTCACAAGATGGGTTGCAAACTGGCTAAAGGACAGAACCCACAGGGTCAGAGTTGCTGGCACCATGTTAAACTCCAAGCTGGTCACAAGTGGTGTCCCACAGGGTTCAGTCCTTGGCCCCTGTTGTTTGGCATCTACTTCTCAGAAGTACAGGTAAACATAGGAGGACTATGGCTGACAAAGTTTGCAGATGACTGCAAACTGGGCGCCATAGTGGAAAGTACATCGGACACAGATATCCTTCAGAGGGGTCTCACGGAAACTGATAGCTGGTGCCAGAGCCATGGCCTGAAGTTAAATGCCAAAAAATGTATAGTCATACCCTTCCGGAAAAACAAGGTAACCCCAAGCTACCATATAGGTTGCAATCCACTAAGCACAGAAGAGGTTATCAGGGACCTGGGGACCCAGGTTGACAGTGGCCTTTCTTTTGACACACACATTGCTAAAGTGGTTAGAAAGACCTTCTACATTGCCCACCTGATCATGAAGGGATTCACATCCAGATCAAGTGAGGTCATTGTTCCTGTACTCTTCACTTATCAGACCAATGATCGAGTACAATGCCCCATTCGATGTATCTCACCGACACCTGCAGCAATTGGAGAGACCCCAAAGTTCCTCACCAAAAGGATAAAGGGATTCCAAAATCTGTCATATGCTGCCAGACTGAAGAAACTCCAGCTCTATTCAGTCGCATACCATCTGCTCAGAGGTGACCTGTGCCTGACATACAAGGCCATGTCCAACCCGGAAATAATGGACATGCTCCACCTCAAAAAATCCAAATCTACCAGATCCACTAGAGCAAGCAACTTAAACCTTAGCACGGATATAAATAAGACATGCTGGAGGGATAGATTTGTTACTCAGAGACTCCCTATGCTGTGGAATAAAATCCCGGTCCATGTGAGGCAGAGCACTTCGCTGGCTCGGTTCAAGAGAAATCTTGACCAGTGGATGGGAGATCGTAGGTTTACCCCGGGAATCATCTCTGTGTCACTGCTGGACAGAGGCAAAACAAACTAATGGGCACAATATTTTTTAACATAAGGGGTGGCGTAAGCCACAAAACTTTGGGCTAGGCTTATAAATGCCTTAGGGCAGATAGCCTACTATAAACCTATGAACCTATGAACCTATACTGTATATCGTGGATGTGGGTGCCACAGTTTCCATGCCAGAGGAGCGTCCAGGTAGGCTTAGTTTGATCAGCATTGGAATACTGTAACATTCAGTGTGTCAGGGTGTACAAACTTTTATGTGGGTGTCAGGTGTTTGTTTTTTGGGGGTGAGGAGTTTAACTACAGTTTGAATATCATGCTCTAGCTTTGACTGACATAACAATTAACAAAGTAGCTGCTGTAAATGTCAGATATATGGATGCATTACCCTGTTTCAGTGTAGTATGCGCTGATGTTTTACTACCTCTCCCTTAACTTTTCACAGGTCCATCAGGAATCAGACAAGGCTATGGTCCTGCTCCTGATAAGCACAACACTGTTTTGTTACAGATGTAGATTTATTTATTTATTTATTAGTTATTTATTTGTAATTTGTTAACCAGGTTAGTCCAACTGAGCCAATGGCCCATTTTCAGTGAAGACCCGAGGAGTAAAGCTCCAAATACATTACAACCAAAGCAAGTACAGAAACAATGCAGTTTGAACATATACAGTTTCATAATACAGCAAGATTTAAACAATTGCATAAAGAGTTTAAACTAGATTGACAGACTGGTTCCATAGAATATAAATAGGGATAAACATATGGCTTATGTAGAGCAAAAGACAGACTGTATTTGAACAACATATTTAAGTCTATAGCATAGCAGTCAGTATCCAGGTTACAAAAAATTGTATATACAGTAGTCTGTTGATAGTTTGTGATTGTCTTACTGGAGGATTATACATTCTATAACCCGAAAAAATATATTCAAGAAATGTGTGTACAAAAAAAGCTGGTGACAGCTTATCATTGGCCCACAAGAGGTCTTTTATAGTCTACAATGCTTCAATGTTTGGAGAGATAAAGACATAGGGCAGGATTCACGAAGGCTTGCACGGAGTGTAAGAGACGTGTAACACTCCATGCAAGCCTCGCGATCCAGGAACAGCCCGAAACTCCATGTAAGAGACCAGCTAAAACATCTCTTACATGGACTTGGCGTGGATATGCTAAATACCTCACTTGCAGCTGAAAGGCATGCAAATGAGGTAGAGTAGCGATCCACGAAACAGAAAGCAGCCCGTGTAAGAGACGTTTTAGCTGCAGAAATGTACCCAGTTGACAACTGAGTACGTTTCTGCAAAAATCACAATGGAGCCATGTCAGCTCCAAATAAAGGGTGCATATGTGTCAGGCAGCATGCCAATGGCCAAATATGTGGCCATTGGCAAGGTACCCCGATGCAAATATTAAAAAAATATAATTTTTTAAATGGGTTGCGCTGTATAAAACATAAAAATGAAGGTTATAAACCCACAAATGTGGGTTTTATGCAATACATGGAATGACAATGCAGGGACCAGCAGACCAAAAACAACATGGCCACCGTGTAGTGGTTGCTAAGGGGGGAAGCTGAGTCTAAGACATGTAACTAAGCATTAGTAGGCAATCTGATGTAAATGAGGGTTAGGATACTGAATCCCACAGTCACATAGCAAATGAGCACATTCTGAGTAGTGTAAGAGATACATAAGGGGGAGGAATAGAGTAGGAGATAGGTGACATCACAGGGGGGAATGGCAGAAAGAAATGCAGCTCATTGGAGGTCAGTGTAACATGACAGATGACAGACACAGATCATGGAAAGAGGAGTGCCACAAGATAAGCATGGGAAAGTCAAGAAATGGAAGGTGTACACTGTTACTTACACCAAAGTTTCTTGCTGGGCATGCATGCGCACGTGTGCGTGCCATGAGGCGTGAGTAGGACAGTGTGCGCGCGTGTAAGGCAGACTGAGCATGTGGGAGCATGTTGGTAGATATGTAACACTGTTTGCGCTGGTGTGCGCACGTTTTAACCCGAATAAGCAGATTCTGAACCGTGTAAGCCTGTGTGCGTGCGTGTAAGCCACTGTGAGCGTGTTTCTGCTGGTATGCATCCCCCCTGAGGAAATATAAAGGAAAAAGGAAGCGACAGAATTAGTAGGAAGCTAGCAGGGAATACTGCTGGAGCTAGCAGGTGAAAACAATTAGCAGCAGGCAATTACACAGGCAGAATAGTAGCTCAGCCAAGCACTTAGAACTCTGCAAACAGCATTGCAGGATGTATCTCTCAAGAGACACTGCAAGACAGGAGTAAGCTATTAGAAGTGAAAACTGAAAAAGCTGAACTCAGAGCAGAAATGCTAGGGGCTGCCATAGCTGTCATAAGGAGACATAAGCAACTTGCTGAGGGTGGTGACAATGCAGATGGTGCCAGACAACCCACAGTGAGGAGACGGAGAAGAGTGTACAGGCCCAGGGTCACCTACCACGGGTTACATGAGCTGGAGATAGTAGAGCGCTATAGAGTGGACAGAGACCTCCTGCAGCAAATTGTCGAGCTGTGCAGGCCATGCCTCACACACAGAACCAACAGAGGGGAACCCATCCCAGTGGAAACCAAGGTATGTGTTGGCCTAAGAATATTAGCAACAGGTACCTTCCAGAGACCAACTGGTGATATGATGGGGATATCACAGGCATCAGCCTCCAGGGTACTGCACCAGTTCCTGGATGCCATGTCAGCACATGTCAGTGATCATGTATATTTCCCAATGCCCGTGAGGTATTGGCCAGCAATATGCGTCTCTTCCAGCAAATAGCAGAATACCCTGAGGTAGTGGGTGCAATAGACTGCACGCACATATGCATCAAAGCACCAGCCAGTGAGCGGGGTAGGGCCTACATTAACCGCAAGGGCTTCCCCTCCATCAACTGCCAGGTCATGTGTGATGCCCAGGGCATAATAATGAATGTGTGTGCTGGCTGCCCTGGGAGCTACCATGATTCCCACATCTGGCATTTGACGCAGCTGTACCAGACATTTGCCAATGGGGACATCCCACACGGACACCTAATGGGGGATGCAGGTTATGCACTGGAGCCATGGCTGATGACACCCATCAGAAACGCACACACACCTGAACAGGAACGCCATAATGAGGCACACGCACAAACACGTAATGTGATAGAGCATGTGTTTGGGCTGCTCAAGTCATGGTTCCAGTGTCTGGACACATCTGGTGGAGCCTTGCAGTACTCACCAAGTACATGTACCCAAATTGTCATGGTATGTTGGAATACATGAATATATCAAGCCCCCAAACCACATTATTTTGGGTTTGACTGAAAATACCCAGACATACACTGGGAGCATTATACTAGCACCAACACAGTCGGAGAAAAGTTCCAGAATCCATAAACCAAAATGCCCAGGAACAACGTACCACTCCCACAAGAGGGGTAAGCATACTGGATGTGATAATCAGCAACAGGGTACTGGATGGCAAGATGAGAAGTGTATCCCTCACTGGTAAGACCAGACCATAGAGTAATCACACTGGATAACACATCCTGACCACAGTCCCTCGCCACAAAACCACAGTGATAACGATGTGTATTGCAAAATTTGATCTCCTCCAAACTGATGAGGACTCCATAAAAGGTCCTGTGCAGGTGCAAAAAAATTGGGACCCCCCAGAACCTGTTATACAGGCCCTTTCCCCCAGGAACAACAATCACAAATAACAACAAGACACAATGCCATCCCGCAGGCATCTGGCATGCTGGACTCCAGCCATTACCAAACCATGCAAGAGAATGAGGAAGCTACTACATGATAGAGCAAACAAAAAAAGGGAAGTAATCACTGTTCGGAAGTAGGCAAAAAAAATATGTCCACACAAACAACCCACAAAGGCCAGCTACAACAAGTAGAATCTGTGAATCCAGGCAATGTTACACCTGCCCCAAGTAAAAGAAAACCCCAACCCCCAATAAATACAAATATATGTGAGAGATGCAACCATTTATCCAAACCGGAGGCTGAGCTCCCCCAACTCAGTACTGTCAAAACTAGTCAGGAGGAGAAGGTAACCACACACACCACAAACCCAGTCCCACAAAGACCTATCACAACTGTAAACCAAACACATAAACACAGAAAAACATTCCCGGAGGCCCTAATTACAAACACACCAAACCAACAGAGGCCTCCAAAGCAGACCCCCAAGCAACCACAACCTCCAAACATAGCACATGCAACACATAGTACACAAAGCTGGTGTGCCAAACAGTCACAGGCCAGAAGGAGAAACAACATGCCTGATACAGTTGTAATAGGTGTCTTATAGGCAGACACACTGCTGTCCCACTCACCAGACTGAACAAGGGAAAGGGTACAGTAAGCTGCCTGTAGGCTGCCACAATAAAGCCACATAACACGGCAGGTCACCCCAAAGCAAGAGAAAAATGATGCAGTCATTGTCCATGCTGGTGTGAATGACCTGAGATGTACCTCCCTGGACTACATGAAAAAAGACATGGATGAGCTCTTGGAGTACTCCAGGCCCGGATGACACTGGCGTTGCACCATCCACCCCTCCCCAAGAATGATGCCACAGTACAAACACAGAATGATCAGCTTTAACAGGTGGCACAATTACAGCTGTCAGTCCAAGAGGGTTTAATGTCTGTCTGCTTGAGATGTCATGCATGACAAGCCATGCTGCTGTTCCAGGGATGGCTTGCACCTGTTACCCCTGGGCGTCTGGATATTGGAAAAGGGCCCTTTGCCACCTCCATAGAGCCTGTAGGCAAGGCCAAAAAGACTAACCCACCACCCTAGAAAACATAAGCGGTAAGAAACATAAGGGTAACGCTGACCAATGCCAGATGTGTAAACTGCAATATGCATGCTCCTGAGGCACTTCCCAGTATGGAGAACATCGATGTCTGTGCAGTGACAGAAACCTGCTGCAAGCCTACTGACACCAAAAGCACTACCAGGTTATACCTCATATCATGCGTTATGGCCCCAACACCTGGACCAAAACATCAAAGGGGGGGGGGAGTATCCATATGCAGCACAGACACCCATATGGCCAGGTAACTGCGAAAAGCGGGAGACCCCCCATGTGCACCTAACTGTAGTCAAAACTGCTGTACAGTCTGTAGCATGCGACAGACCACACTCTCACACACAGGAACCCCACCCAGACAACCTGAAGACACTGGACAGTATGAATGTCCCACCAAATACCAAACAAGGTACTCACAAATTACCACATAGGTGGTAAACCATTATGTATGCAAAGTAATCAGGGACCTAGGGACACAAGTGGGCAGTAACCTGTTATGTGACACTCACAATGCCAATGTGGCTAGGAAGACTGTCTATATTGGACACCTATCATGAAAGGATTCACATCTACATCAACAGAGGTCATTGTGCCCCCGTACTTTTTCTTATCAGACCCATAATCTAGTACAATGACTCATATGGGATGTACCTTACCTGACACCTGGGAGTTAGAAAGACCTCAAAGGTACCTCACCAAGAGGATAAAGGGTCTCAAATATATGTCAAAAAATGCCTGGCCGTAGACACCCCAGCTGATTGCAGTCACAGAGTGCCTACACAGAGGCATGGTATGACTGTTGTACAAGGCCATGTCCAACACAGGAGTAATGGACATGCTCCACCCCAGGGAAAACAAAGCCATTGGAGCTGTGAGAGTGACAGATGTCAACCTCAACACATAATGAAATAGGATGTGCTGGAAGGACAGATACATAACCCATAGGCTCCTCACACCCTGGGAAAAGGATCCCTCCATGTTAGGCAGAGCCCCTCACTGACACCCCTCAACAGGAATATTGCCAAGTGGATGGATGATCGTAGATGTACACTGGGGTCTTCACTGTGTCACCCAGACAGAGGCACAAAATAAATCATAAATGGCCATAATATTCACATAGCAAGGGGGAAAGACACCCAGACTCTGGCTACGCTTACTAATGCCCTAGGGTGGATAGCCTAGTATGAACCTATGAAGCTACGAAGATACAAATTGTACAGGACACTAAGGATAATCACAAGGCTTACCCCACCGATGGTAGGAACCATGTTGGGCATTCACAGATATGCTCGAATCACACAAATATTACAAACAACATACCAAACACAAAAACATTTTGAACATACAACCTGACAGGTGCAGTGAAAACCCCCCGAGAATGCAAAATAGCTATCCCAGCAGACTGCTGGCCCCCCTGACATTGCAGATGCTGAGGTAACAGCCATCATCTACAAAGCAAAACACACAGCAGCAAAAGGGATGGGTGGTGTCCTGGGCTGAGTCCAACATGGACTCCAAGAAGAATGGAATGCCAAATCACACTACTGCTCAATGTCAGCCTTACCACAGGATATGTACCCAAAGACCAGTGTACAACAACAGTGGTCCTTTCACAACAAAGGTGTTGCCTGAATGGATACTGCAAACTACCACCCCAGGATCCTGACAAGCTTGGTCTGCACAGCTATGGAAAGGATCAGCATGTACCGCAGACATAAAGCTATTTGGGGCCTACTGAAATGGACCCTACCCCTGTGGCTGTTAAAATGCAGATCCTGCCCCTAAACATGTTTGACCCATTTGAAACAGTCATTAAGGTAATTGATGAGGGCAATGTGGTCCACACAGTGTAGCTGGACCTTAAAAGCTTCCAACAATACCCCCTTTTTCAGTATGGATATGTTCACCAGCTTAAATATAAACCCCTATGTCAGTAGAGGGGGTTTCAAACCAGACCAAGGACAGAACTGACATGGTCAGACATGCTGCATCCATGTCAGACTACAAACCAGATATAAGCGGCATCCCACAAGGCTTGGTCCTGGGACCTCCCCCGTTCCGTATATATGTCCCATAGGTACAGGCCAACATGGAAGGACTGCGACTGAACATGTATGCAGAGGAGTACAAACTGCCCACCATATTCCCCCTGACACAAGCAACCCACAAACCACATAAAACAAAACCCAAACCAGCCCTAAGCAGAAATTATGCCCACCAAAAACAAAGTCCCCCCAATTACCACAAGGTGTTAACCCATTAGAAAAGTAATAGGACCTGGGGACAAAAGGGTGAAGTACCTGCTTTGGGACAAACAGGGGCTTGTGAAAGAAACTCCATATCCCCCCCAATCATGAAGGTTTCAATCAAAAAGGGAGGTCATGTGGCTTCAGACCTTATCAGGGACAATTTACTCAAAATTTGGGGTGTACCTACGACACCTCCCCCTGAAAGCCCAAAGTACCTCACCAGGGGAAAAGGCAAAAATGCCCTTGTTTCCTGTTAAACAAAATGAGCTCCCCCTGCCAACGCCCCCCCAAAAGGGGAAGCTTTCCAGATAAAGCCCTGTCCAACGGAATCAAGCATTGACCCTTTTACAATTAACAACTATGAATAGGATGCCCCAGACAATACATAACAAGGTTCAAACCAAAAAAGAACCACCCCCCTTTAGAAACCCCATACACCTCAAAGAACCCCCAAAAGGGAATTTTTTGAGTGGGTGGGGGGGTGGGGTTTCCCTGGGGTTTACGTTAGCAAGGAAGGAGGAATATATCCATAATATTCATGGGAAACCCCGACAATTTGGAAAGGGCAAAACCCTTTGTAGCTAGAAAAGGCCTAGGGGAACCTATGTTTTAATGTCCCCCAATTTTTTGGAATACACTACCAATGTTGGACAAGCCTGGTTTAGGTAGTCCATATCTGAACATAATGCAACATGGTCATATGTGGGCCCCTACACAGTCTGTTGTGCTCACTATGAAGATGTCAAGCAGTGATAGGACGAAAGCCCAGGATACTGTCCACCACAGTGAAAGTACTGAACCAGTACACTATACGGTACTACAGTGTTAGGTCATTATGAAAGGATGTTGACAACTGTATGCAAAGTATCCCATGCAATCCCTGCAGGCACAGTATAATCCCTGTTTTTGGCAGACACAAAGCAGTTGGCCAGTAAGTACACAACATGACACCCAACACACAACCATAAAGGGAGATATTGTTGAAGTTCACACTCACCCAAATATGTGGTGGACTGCAGAGTTCAACATATGGAAAGCTCACACTGGGCATGCTCCCCCTTTTATAAATGAGGCATATGTCAGACAACATGCCATGGAAAGGCTGAACTGGGCATGCTCCCCACTTAGGCCATATCTCCCTTTTTGCAGTTGGCCACACATATCTGGTATTTGGTGTCATTCCAGGAAAAACCCCAACACAGCAATCTGCCCAGTGCACACAGTAAATGACTACAGAGACATAAGTGATATAGTGGATCCCCCCCATATTCAAACATCTTCCACAGATACACAAGTTGTTCATAGGAACAGGGTATGCTATGGCAATAAAGACCTGCAAACAGTCTAACAGCCCAAAAATTGTGCATCTGACAATTAAACATATGGGTGTAGAGGTCAATACTAGGCTTTTGCCCTAGGGAATGACAGCTTAGCCAGAGTGTGCTTGGCATCTGCATCCCCAGTACAGTAGGCTACTGTGCCACTGTAAAGTAGGTCACATAAGGCAACTTTTGAGGCTAGGGGCTGTGCCTCTGTCAAGCAGGGACACAGTGGAGATCCCAGGGTTTGAATGTGCTAAGCCACATCCATGTTGTTGGTGTGTGCTGGAAGAGGGTTGCTGAGGACCTCTAACAGTAAGGGGGCATCAATAACAGACTGAGGGGAGCCCTATCTGCATTGTCTGGAAAATTTTCCCACTGTCAACACTGTGTTGTGATGATTATGTGGGATTGAAGTGTGTCCCGGTACTGTTCAAGATGTCCCCCCTCTTTTACAGCTCTGCAATGTATTAGCTCACTCTGTCTGTTGGGCTCATATATGGCTGGTGACACCTGACAGGTGTCCTGGGGAGCAGTCATGGGTATATGGGGGATAGCATGATCAATGCAAACCTTCCACATCCTCATAGAATGCAATAGTCACGGATTATGCAGAGTCGCACGTATACTCCCCCAGCATACGTCCTTTGAAGTCTTCCACCCCAGTCTTCAAAAGTGTAGAGTCTGTTTGGCTAAATACATTTTTGTTTGCAGTGACAACCTTGCCGGGGGGGGGGATGGGATATGGATGCCCGGGGAAAGGTGGGTATGGTCAGATAACAACAATGGTGGTCTACATCTGGTGTGGAACAGTGAGTACCCATGTTGCAGATGGACAGGTGCAATATGTATTCCCCCCTGTGGCTGTGGTAGGGCTCCATAACCCCACAAATTGTAGTCTGTAGGGAAGTTTGGGCCTGAGTATTCCACCACAAATTTGACCCATTTTCCTGGTGGTGTATTTAACACCTCATTCCTGTTGGGAACAAATTTTTTTGGATGGGGGGTGCGATGTTTTGTTGGTTTTTAACCCGGGTCAAACATGGATAAAAATCCCCAGGCTGTGCTATTACCCAAAGGGGGTGAAAACAATAATGCTACCCCACCCGAAGGAGTACTAATCAAATTGAGAAATAAAACAGCACCCATAAAAGCAGGGGCGAAAGATCCCCTAAGGGAAGGCCTCTGTAACCCCAAATTAAAAGTTAGGAGGGTTTAACCGCAAAGGGTTTGTGGTGGTTTTGGGTGGTGGTTTTGGTTTTGTTTGTCGGTGGAGGAAATTTCCCTTTTTCAACTGGGAAAACATTACAATGTTCCCCAAACACTTGATGTCAGACCCCAAAGACACAAGGGCCCCCATTGTGGGTCCTTCCATGTAAACTGTTAGGTATTTGAACCTGCAAATGGTTTGTGCAACTGGGAAAAAGTCCCCTTTTGGGAAATGGGGAAAAATCACAGGATGACACCCCTTTCAAACATGAGTCGACCCATAATAACGGAAAGGAAATCCCCTAAAGGAAAGGTGTTGCCTTTTTAGGGATCATATTGGGGGGTTTTAAAACCCTGTTGTGGAGGGAGGTTGGCGTTGTAAAAAATGCCCCAAAAAAAACAATAAGGTGAATTCCCTTTCAAAATGTGATGCAGCACCCCCAAATACACGGGAGGGCCCCCTAAAAATAGGCTTGGGCCCCAATGCATAAAAAGGGGTTTTTAAACCCCAAATGCCCCTTTGGGGGAGGGGTTGGGGGCAATCTGTTGAGGTGTCCCCCCGGAACAAAAAAACAAAGGGGGGCCCCCCAAAATATGATTCAGCATATAAGTACCAAAAAAACCTCCCAGTAAAAGAAAAGGCAGGGTGCTGCATAAACAAAAAAGGGGGTTTTTAAACCCAAATAATTGGGGAAAAGGTTTTCAAACTGTTGTTTGGGGGGGAAACCAAATTTTGCCATTCCCCCCCAAACATAGATGTGCCCCTTAAGTAAATAAAAAAAACCTGTAAAATTTTGTTTTTTCAAGGCAAAAAGTAGGGGTTTTAATTAAAAAGTGTGTGTGTTTGGAGGGGGTTTTGTGTGTGGCTTTTTGAAAATGTCTTTTGGCAACGGAAACACCTACAGATGCACATTCCCTTTTCCCAAACACTGATGATGTCAGCACCCTATAAGTACACCCAGAAGAAAACTTCCAGTAATAATAGCCTTTGCGCTCTCTCATTTTCCAGTTAGGTGGGGGTTTGAATCCTGAAATGGCTTTAGGTGTGTGAATTCGTGTGAAAAAGCCCCCAACTAAAACACCAGGTGCAATTCCCCTAAACACGGGTGTCACCCCCTATAGTACAGCCCAAAAGGGAAATTCGTAAAAACCCCCTATGGGTCTTTCCCCTGTCAAACAAAAGAAGAAAACGGGGATTAGGTATGTTTTTAAACCCAAAAAAACCCCTGCCAGTGGGTTGTGTCACACAATATGACCATGTGGGTTGTTGTTCAAAAATGCATGCCATTGTAAACCAGCAATGGCAATGCACACATGATGTATGTGGGGAAAAAAATATTTTGGACCTTCAGTAGTTACCATGTCTGACAGGGCCTCAAGTGGATAAATGGTTTTTAAAAAACTTTATGACTTGTCTTACTGTGCGGGGGCCGGGGGTATGTGTATAAAACAGTGTTTGTATATGGTATATCCCAAAAGCAGGGGATACACATCTGGTCTGGGCCATATAGTCTACATGTAGTCGATGAACAGGTGCTGCATGTTCCCACCTGTTGTGGGAGGTAACAGTTGTTCCACTGCAATTCAGTGACTACATGCTGGGAACCTTAAACTAGTGTGTTGTAGCTACAGTAATGCTCATACAATGTTTGGCTGGATGCAGTCCAGCCATATAAAGACATTCTAGACTGTCATATTGCCAGTGTTGTTGGGGAGGAAGGTGGGTTTCCTGTGTATGGGAGGGTTGTGTGTGCCAGGCTATGAACCAGAAGGCAGTCCAACACACTGTTAGCTCCCAGGGATAGGCCCTGATGCTTTGTGCTGTGCCAACAACCTGGAGGTGTGTGTATCTGTGGTGCCTTGAGATACCACCCCTGTCCATGTGTGTTACATGTGTAGGGGACGGCATGGTATGAGGTATAACCTGGCAGTGAGGGTTTTGCACCTGTGACCCTTGAATCGGGAAATCTGGTACTGCACAGAATTGCAGTTACCGTGCTGAGGACAGTGTCCAGTGCATGCATTTGGGGTGTACACTGCTGGTGTTGTGTAGCATCACTGTTAGTGTCCTAGTGTGATCCCCGGAGGTGGCTATGTAATCCGTGTCCTGCAGCAAAAGGCACTATGTGTGTATCAAGGGGGTTGCCAATATACAATGGCCCCTGGGGGTTAAGCAAGCTGCCCTCAAATCATTGTGGCTTCCTAGCATGTAAGCAATTTGACAGCCATTGGATACCCTATGAATGACATTGGGGATTGAGCAGAATGTAGACATAGAACACCCTTCCTACATATTGTGGTAGCATACCTGGTGAGGGTATGATGGCAAGAATCAGGCTCATTCTGGCCCTGCCACATGCTGAGAGACCCTTCTATGTTTCCCCTGTAGTCCAGGGAGGTATGTCTCAGGTCATCCATAGTGGCATGGCAATGACTGAGTCATATGTGTCCATGCCTCTGACTGACCTGTATGCATGTGTTTGTGGTGGACCATAGTGCCCCACAGGCATATCACCCTTCACCATGTACAGCCTGTTGAGTGGGACCCCCCGCAGCAGCCAAAGAGGTACCTGACACATCTGTAGCAGGTGTGTTGTGTAGCCCTACAGGCTGTGAGGGGTGGCACACGGGATTTTGTGCCATGTGTGGGATGTGCTCTGTTCTGACTTAAATGCCTGTGTGCCAGCTGAGAGGTGTGTGATGCTCAGGCAGGATGCTATTCTGAGTCTCCGGGGTGCCCCAGTGTGTTCAGATTGCTTATGTATGCATGGTTTTGATCACGAAGTCATACCTGCATTGGGCAGAAGAGTGCCAGCCCCAAGGCAGGGGGCACACACATGGTTGAGTTCCTGGCCAGGGAAGGGTTTACCTCAGTGGACGTGAATTCCCACATATCACATCCCCAAAAGGAATAAGGGGTGATTCCAGGTTTACCTTTGCAATTAATGTATTGATTCCATGGTATTCCAACACATACCAAGGGGGAACAACATTGAATAGTTGGGGGGACTGCACTTTTCATGCACTGGCATATATACTGAAAGGGGGTTCCGGTAAGTATTGCAATGTGTCACAGGCAATAAGGGCGGGCGACATATGTTCTTCATGTGGAAACTTGACAACATAGTATGCATCAGGCACTGGAATCCACAGAAGCCTGAAACTTCACAGGGGGAACAGTTTCCGGGGGAACCCCAAAACATGATGCAAACAAAGCTACAGTAAGCAGGGTGGAATAGTCCATTGACAACAAAGAAGGGAAAATTGTGGTAACGGGCAAAATGGGCACTTTGCCCCAGGTGAAAGTAGTGTCCTGGTGAACTGATTTATGTCAAGTTAATTGTATTTGATTTTGGACCCCACAATAAACGGGAAAACATAAATTTCATGTCTTGTGGGCAACATGCCCCATTACTGTACATGCCACTTGCATCAACTTGTTAGCCCCCTGTGACCCATGATTGGTTCTGTTGACACCACCACCGGTTCCCAAAATGGCAGCTGTTCATTGGATTTACTTGGGTGTGAAAACAATTCAGGAAAACATACATTCTGCTCAGGCATGTGGGATATACACACATCTTCAGACACTGTACGTTAAAACATGTACAAATCCCTTCTATGTGTCACCCTGTCTCAGCTGTTTTACCTTTCCTGCACTGGGGGTTGAAAGGGGGGACAGCACATACCCGGGGTTGAATTGGGCCGGGCTGCCACTGATCCCCAAGACATGGGGATGTTGTTGGAGGGACCGCAGGGTGGGGACTTTTGATCATTGTGCATGTTTTGGGGTACCCTAGGTGTTAACATTTTGCATGTGTGTATGATGAACAGTTCCACTAAAAAGTTTGTGGACCCACAACCCCTGGCATCATACAATCATTTCTGGGGGCAGGGACAGGTCCTGTCCCGGGGGCAGGACCGACCGTAAAGCCAGACGGGTACTGTCTCAAAGCAGTGTGTTGACTGGACACAGGCCCGGGGGACGTGACCACGGCACAGGGCCCTGGGGCGCATAAAGCACAGACCCACATTCGGGGGCTGCTGCTGGCACAGGGGGCACCGCGGGCCTGTTGTCCGGCCCACTGCCACTGCTGTTTGCTGGCAAAAATGTGCAACCATCCACCATTGCCCTGGCTCATGGACATGTGGTTGTGGAACTGTTAATATCCCCCAAAACTTGTCATGACATTGAAATTCGGATAGCACCCCGCACGCATACTGTCAGTCATGGCTGTGGACATGCTCTCCCCCCCCAGACCCTGTCTGGTGTACCTTTCCATAGGGACTGTGCCTGCATGACACCCCAAACATACTGAGGTTGACAGACCTCTTTGGGCACGTCTGCCAGACAGTAAAAGGATGCCCCCCAAAGAACCCATGGGCAACTGTCTGTGTGGTCCATCTCAGGCCCCCCATGGCTCTGTGAACCCACAAAACCACATTCCCCTGGTAAACCCCCTGTATCCCCATCACCTGGGACAATGGTGACATAGGATGTACTGGCAGGATGACGGGGCGCAATGATTTGACAGTTTTACTGTCAATTGGCTGACCAATGCGGACCCACACACCTTCCTGTCCCATTACACAGATATCATCATTACAGTACCTGTGGCACCAGATTCAGGTTCCCCTGGGACACCAGAGCAGCACCAGAACCTGTGGGAGGAAGACAGGAAACACAGTTTACTGTCAAAATGTTACCAGTGATGCACTAATGCACACATGAAAATGGAAAAGGGCACATGCACACATGAAATGGACAAAACACATCACACATGCACACAGCACACGGGGCACCACACATGACACATGACACATGACCGGGACCCCGGGACCGCACATGCAAAATCCCGGGGAACAGGAAAAAGACACATGCACACATGCACCGTGGACACAGGCACACATGCACACATGCACACATGGACACAGGCACACATGCACCCGGGACACAGGCACACATGCAAAATGCAAATGACCCCGTATACACACAGAGCACTACTGAGTTACACATTTTACTAGCACTATCAGGACTATTATAGGTATTGTTAAAACCCCTCACCAGCATGGATCTGCCTTGCTGTAACACCGGGGCCTGCAGAAATGGGGATTAATGTCAGGGGGCAAAACTGGAATAGATGATACATGCAGTAGTACCCCAGGCCCACATGTCAGCTGCTTTTTGAAATATCACCCTGCACAATTACATACATGTTGACAGCTACATACCCACAAACATGCATAAACTAACAGTGTACAGAACAGTCAAGTGTACATATGGCATATTACCTGGTCCATTTTTGTTGGGGGGATCCAGCCTCCATCATAATGCAGGTGTGTTGCTGTTGATTTTCCCGGGGCTGGAGCCACAACACTTAGGAGTAGCCCCTCCAGTCGGGGAATGTGTCCACCCACCTCCTGTGGCACCTTTTCCTGTGGATATCCATCCCTGATGGACATTTCTGATTAAATCCTGCAGTGATGTCGTACCTGCTCATATGTCCTATTATCCCCAATGTCATTTACCCGGACAAGGTCTTGCCACAGTGCAGCCCTCTCCTGCTGATTCTGGCGGGGCGGAAAACAGTATGTCATAATGCACCAGGTTTGGTGTATCTTTCATCTTCTGCACAGAGTAGGCAGGTTCCCCAAAAAAAAAAAACCCGGCCAAAAATTTGTTTCCCCCTAAAAAGGGGAAACACAAAAGGGGGGGAAAAATCAGGCCAAAACTTAAAATGTAAAAACCCCCCAATTTAAAAAATGGAAACACCCAAATAACTAATAAAATTTGGGGATACTTGTAGTAAAATAAAATTTTCCCTTACTCCCATTTTTGGTAGCATTTTTTTGTCTTTCCTTGGGTGGGATACCCCCGGGGGTAACCCAAAAGGGCCCCCCCAAAGATAATAAAAAGGGGCCTAAAAAAAGCCCAAAAACACCTGGGGGGCCCCAAAACAAAAAAAAACCTGCCAAAAATTCCATAAAAACATTTTTAGCAAAAGCCCCAAAAAAACCCCCCCCGGGGGTAAAAAGGGCCACAACCCCTTTGAGAAAAGGGTAAATTTGCCCCAAAATTTTTGCCCGGGTTTTATTTCCCCCCAAAAACATCCCCCAGCATAATTTTTTTTTCCAACTGGGAAAAATAAAAACCCCCCCACCCACCAGGAGGGGTACAAACAGAAAAATAGGACAATTATTTTTCACTTAAACCCCGGGGGACCCCCAAGCAAAAACTGGGGGCCAAAATTTGGGGGAAGAAACATGCCCACCCGGGACACCCATGACCCTTTTGGGCTAAAAACCCAAAAATTAAATGCTGACCAGGAAGATTCAACAATCAGGGGGTACCCAAACAGGGCCTTTGGGGGGCTCTGTTTTGAATTTATTCCCCCAAGAGGGGGAAAGCAAACCATGGTTTTAAACAAATTCCCAGAGGGCCCTCCCAAAACCTTTCCATATTTCGTAACCCACGAAAAAATCTACAGACCGGGTCATGAACAGCCTGTCCAGATTTTGGCCTAAGGAAAAAACATTTTGTATAAAAATTCCCCTTTGTGAAACCCCCTGCACACACCCAAAACATATGGCCAAGGGGCAATATGGAAAGGGTTAAGTATTTTTCCCTAAATTAACGGGTCCCTTTAAACAACCTTTTTGGGGGTTCCAATGGCATTCCGTTACTTTACTTCCTGTGGACCCAGTTGATTCCCACATGCTTCCTGTTGTCTACGTGTGTTTTTGTTTGTGTTCTTATTTTCTTTTTTTCTTTTTTTTATTTTTCTTTCTCTCTGTCTGCCTCCAGATGGTGCAATGAAAGTATTGCATGTGTGGAGTGGGAGTACAGGATGCTTTTGTAGGTATCTGCATAAGTCCATGTGATGGCCTCTGCACCAATTGTAAGCCAGCATTTGCTAATTGCATGCAGCCAGTTGTGTACTGATTTCAGTTCTCACTGTGATTTCAGGACAGTGCTATAAAAGGGTATGTGAGATAGGCGTTGCCCTTTCAGATTGTAAGGGCGGGGACCATGCCCATATGCTGTGGACACTGTTCTGTGAGTGTAAAGGTTAGTATCTTTCTCATGATTCAGGCTGTGTTGTAGATTCACATTTCTCCATTCATCTCTCCTGTTTCCTGTACTAAGTGTGTATGTACACTGACACCTACAACTATATATATATATATATATATATATATATATATATATATATAAATATACATACATTTATATATGTATAATAACTGACATTATTACCTACTAGCTACCAACTGGCATGGCTGTTTCTGTTCACACACTACTATTATAGAAATCTACTAGATTTGACAGTAAGTATACATGACATGCTTTGTGTACTACACATCCTATATTCCCTTTACATTCATTCCTACTAATACATGATATATTTATTTTATCACAATGTTCTTGTATAACAGTCATGGCTTAGTGGTAAGTCATGCAGACTACTGTTTCCAAGGTCCTGGGTTAGGGACTGACAGTGGGATTTTATATTGCTTTTGAACTGACTACAGGACCTGTCAATCAGAGTGACTAAGGCATTTTTAAGCAGTTGTAACCGGGTTAGCGCTGGTTTGAGTGGAGCTCCCGCATGCGCACTGGCGTTCAGCTCCACGCACACCCGCTTACAACCGCTTAACAGTGCTTACTCTGGCGCACACCAGCTATTTTCTTTGAAAGAAATGAAAATGGGGAGACAGGAAAGTGGTGAAAAAGGGGTCACAAAGAGGGTAAGACAGTAGAGAAACAAGCTTGGGTTTTGCAGGAGGGATGTAGGTAAGGCCCATAGCTGGCCATTTCTTCATCAGCAACAGCTATGCATATGTTTGTAATTTGGTGTGACATTTGAAACCTTCCACCCCTGAGAGAGGTGTCAGGACAACAATAATACTTGTTGTACAGCCAATTGTAATTGATAGTTTCCATGTCCAGCAGACATGTGTGCGGAATGGGCAGCTATGTATGGGGCGTAATATTTGTGGGTACAGAGTGCCCTTTTTTTTTTTTTTTTTTCAGGTGAGAGTGGTATGTCAGGTAAAGGAAGTCGGTATAGCTGGGGAGGTAGGTTGGGTAGGTCAACAGACAAGACAAACAAGACTCATACAGGGGCAGTGTATGACATGTGTGGGGGGTTACACAATTGATGGGGATGGAGGTTTGGATATCCAGAGCCCATGAGCCCACAGATGGCAACAGTGGAACTGATATCCCCACCCATGGGCAGTTGCCACTGTTCCTTCACTGCCCAGGATGGGGCTGTGCTGGGGGCTGTGTAGGCCGGGCAACAGGCATGCCCGTAAGTTGTGCCACCTGTGCCTCAAGCTGGTGTAGGGGCCCAAGAATAGAGTCCCGGATCTCCCTACGCACCACAGTCCGGACGCTACGGAGGGTGAGTGGTGGTTCTCCTCCGGCCACACTTGCAGAGGGGGGATGGGCCCCATCCTCTGCAGTGCTTCCACAGGGCCACCGGAGGAGGGTCCAGATTGGGCACTAGTGCCAGGTGCACTCGCCAGCTGAGGTGGGAGAGGTGGGTCCGCTGGAACCCGCCTTCCCTGTCATCCTATGTTTTGCATTATGTCATGACAGTTTGGGTTAGTAACATACAATACCATTCACAATTAGTTGTAACAGCATGCATTAGTATTCCCATTAACCAAACACCCAGATATTCACACCATTGAACAGCGAGCATAACACAAGCATAATTTGAACAGCAATACACAGTCCAACAACATGCAGGGTTGATTGATGGCAACAGGCCATCAGGTTTGGATGTATGAACAGGGTAGATGCATCAATGTACATGCAATTATGTATGACCCAACAGGACAAATGTCCAGGGGTGTTAATTGTGATTGCACATACCAATTTCACGTGGAATGGATTATATGTGGTTATAGGGTGGGGTGAAGAAAATATAATTAACACCTTCAAATACCAATACATATGCTGTACATTTCTAATAGCTGCAGATATATACACATTACTGTTCTAACTACAGTTTTCTATATGATAACTACTTCAAGTTGGTGATAGGACTGTTACTGCTACATCAATATACATTTTATTGTTATTCATACACATTCATATCTGGCTTTGTTCAGCTACATCATCCTTCTACATTTGCTTTATATAGCTATAGACAACTGTGGATGTTTGGTATTTCAGACAATCATACTATCTGCATATTGCAGACTGAGAGCAACATATCCAGATTTTGGGATACACATTCCAGCTGCAGCAACACTTTGAACACATTTCACAGTTTGGTTCTGCTTGTCACATTCATTTCATTCTGTACTGACTGCAGTATACTTTATTCAGGGGTTATTACTACTTTATTGGTGGATTCATAACTCTTTCTCACACTCTCTCACTTGTTTTCATTTTACTATTCAGGATGGTACTTACTTCTAGGCTTTATTGACATGTTTTACCTGTAGTTATTACAATCCTTTCCAGCAGTCTCACTTCTGTCATGTTTCAGTATTTCAACAGGGATATATTTCACACATGTGATTTGCTCATCTTCTGCAGCTGTACTTTTCAGCCTGCTGCAGGTTGTGTACTATTATATTACAGGTGGGGCATCTTTATTTCAGACTTTGTTTCAGACATTTTCATTTTTCTGTTTGGATTACAGACTGCAACACACTTTTGTAATCAAGCAATACTTGCAAACACTCTTACACTGTTACTTGCACATTTTATTACTAAGTGACTACACTGCACTCTTTTGCTAGCTGTCATACTTTTATATTTCTTTACAGTTACTGGGAGAGGATTACTGACCTGCCTGGTGGCGCAATCGCACAAGCCTATTGCCATAGGCTCTGTGGTTCACAGAACGGACACCTGCAGCTGTAATATAAATGAAGTAATATTGGAATACACATCTCCATAATATCAGCTAGTTTAATTTCTTACATACATAATTAAATGTAACTTACTCAGTAGTGGGGCGTTGGGCATTTGCCGGGCCTCCTGGATCCAAAGGTTCAATTGGTCCTGCTTACGTCTCTTCAGGTCCGCATGGTGGTGACGGACCTGCTCACCAGTCCTTGGAATCCCTGTGGCACTGGTGAGATCATGAGCCAACCGGTCCCACACCTCAGCCCTATATGCTCCCCACAGGACCTGGCCCTGCATGAGTTGGGCCTCATGATTGTGGACTAGGAGCCAGACCATATATCTGGACTCCTCAACGCCCCACCTCTGTGCTCGAAAGCGACTACCCTCACCTACTCCTGACATTCTGGCTGCAAGTTAGTTCTACAATCGTTTATGCTGTGTATTCCCGCCTATGGGGCTTATATATGCCATTTTTCCCGCACTTATCTGTGATTGGCCATTTTGGAATTGTATCAGCTTCACAAAATCTGCTTTGTCATGCTCCACTTTCTATTCATTCCTATATATTTGCTATTACTGCATTTCTAAGTACAGCTGTCATGGCTTAGTGGTTCAGTACCTCGACTATGGCGCATGGTATCTGGTGTTCAAACCTGGCCACTGCTTTTTATATTTTATGACTGTCTAGACAGGCTAGGGGGGGTGTCTGTGTAAAGGCAGTTTTGTTACAGCTTGCTCAACATTGCCCGTCGGTTAGCTTGTTGGCGCAGTGCGCAGCTCCGCGCAAACGGGTTATGCTGGTTTACGCTTCATTTGGCTGTCAGCACGCATATTACGCTCAGCTCAGCTAGGGGCACACAGTTTCAGCATGTTAAACCACTGCTCACCTTCGGGCACTCATTTTACATCTGTTAAACCACTGATCACCCACGGGCAGATGCACTCACCATGTTAAACTGTAGCTCAGCTCTAGGCACATCTGGCATTTTTTATTATTTTGTTATCTCACATTTCTTCAAAATAAATGGCCTATGTCATTACATTTTACATAAAATATAATTTTATATGTGTACATATATGTCAGGGACTTGTTTCGTGCTTACTTCACTAAAAATAAAAATTGATGCTGTGGGGGCTCGAACCATGACTGTCTGCTCTTCAGCCGACGTCTCTACCACTACGCTATTGCTTTTTGGCTTACTTTGCATAGTTAGTTCTTATATGCTTTTCCACTTACTGCTAACTGTGGCTGAGCTTCGGGTATGCCCGCGCAAACAAGCGCACTCACGGGCAAACATCTTTACAGTTAAAAAAATATATAACATGTTCATTTATATAATTTTATGTTCATAGTCTGTGGGGGCATGTGTTGTGTTGTGTTTATTCACATTTCCATGTACTCTGTCGTGGGTGTTTACTTTGGGCACTTTTACTCTTCTGGGGGCATGTCCGCTTGCAGGGCTCGGCCTATGGACACGCCCCCTACTGTCTTCCACGGACCGTGTTAGCCTTAGGTGTGATTCAGCATGCCCTCATGCATATGCATGACATGCTGACGTCTCACCGTTTAACTGCAGCCTCCGTGTAAGCCTTGTATCTCTTACACGGAGGCTTCGTGAATCCTGCCCATAGTATAAAGAGAGATAGAGAGAAGGGGGGATTAGGTTTGAGCCTGGCACATAGGGAGGACGGGGGGGGTTGGTTCCTGGCATGGACAGGAGCGTGACTTTGCCAGGAAGTGTTTTAGTTCTTGTTTGAAACTGTTAGTATGTTTAATAGTACAAATGTTAGAGGGAAGTTTGTTCCAGGCTTAGGCAACAGTGCTTTTGTATAGTAATTTACCTATGTTTTTGTTTGGTTTGCAGATATCAAGAAGGAGTTGATTGAAGATATGGAGAGAGCAACTAGGATTATAGAGGGATACTAGTGAGGAGAGGGGAAGGGCAGGCTGAAGGTTTATTAATTAAGAAGTGAGTGAATTATAACTGGGATAGCAGTCGTAATTGGGAAAATTAAAGCTATTGGAGTTCTCTCAGAGTAAGACAGTGATGAGTTTTGTTAGGCTGGCTGCTTGTAAATCTAGCAATTTTGCTATATGTTTGTCTGAGCCTTGTGATTAAGGTAGATTGTAGATGTGTAAGAACAGGACAGGCATAGAGAAGACAGAGGAGAAAGCCTGTGCCAGAGCGTGTTTGGAGTCAGAAGACAAGAATTTTCTGTTTCGGTATAGTAGTCCCAGTTTTTGGTGTGTCTTTTTTATTGCAATGTATTCCATAAAGTGTCATCCCAGGCCTGCTGGCTGCATTGCTTTACTGTCAGCATGATTGCCAACTGCACAGATATTTTCTGACTGTGCACACTTTAGAGTCATACCTATGCCTTGTAGGTGTGACCACACTGATAGATGTGACAGTATTGTCAGGACATTACAGATTGCAATATGTGTCAACTGTGCAGAGTCTTCACAAATGTCAACAGTGTACCTCATTGTTGTTGATGAGATTGCTGTGTAAAAAGCTTTTATTTACAAGTAACTACAGCTGTTTGTGGGAAAATGAATGTCCTCGTGTCCTACTATATGAGGTTGAGGGTTAAACAGTTCTGTAATAGTGACAACAGTGTATACAGCTTTACATATATTGCAACACAGTATTACAGAGCAAAACAGTGCAGGAATTAATGTACTGCTTTTCCCTTTTTTTGTCACAAATAACCGGGGGGCATGGTTGGTATCTGACCCCTACACAACCTGATGTCAGTGTCTCTTCAGACTCTGATGATGATGGTGGTCAAAGTGAGGGGTGGGGGTTTCAGGGGCTAAATCTGTCCCAGAGGCTTGCATCCCACTTCTGCCCTCATTACCACCATACACAGTCAGTATGTCTACACATACCCACTCCCTGGGGATCTACTTGAAAACGTTGACTTAACAGAACATCGACATTCACAACAGCGAGACCACAACATTGAAACTTCAGAAAGCCGAACTCCAGGAACGTCGCAAGGTAACTACAGGAAACTAACCACTGGACCACCAACAACTTAAATATGAACGGAATCAACCAAAACCCACCATCATGGGGTGCTGTGCCCCCACACCTCCTGCTAACTAAATATATCAACTCTGAGATCACACTATAGTGGAGAACAGGGCAAAAGTCACCATGGTGGCCCAGTGGTTATTTTCCCTTAACTTGCTATATTCTGGGAGTTCGGCTTTCTGAAGTTTCAACATTGTGGTCTTGCTGCTGTGAACATCGCTGTTCTGGTAAGTCGATGTTTTCAAGGGATCCCATCCCTGGAGGCCATAGATATTGGACAGTCAGAGGGTGGGACATTGAACAGGAAAGTGTGGCAACTATGGCTCCAGTGAGTGTCAACACTGGCCATATCTAGAGATCTGGCAAGGTTCCACACAAGCGGATTGATAGGGGTGGTCATAGCAGGACTATTGTTCTTCCACCATCTGTTGCAGGTGTCTCATCACAGGTCGCTCAGCATATGTTTCGGGCCATCATGTAGACACAGACACATTCTGAAAGGAACTCCAGATGAATGCTCAGGGTTATGGATGCAACACAGTCTGACATCCATGACTGCCTCCACAGCATTGTTGATACCCTGGATCAGTTCACTGATGCAGTGAAAAGATGTTGACCTGAGATAGACTGCAGAATATCTGTCTTGGAATGTACAATGTCTGTGATAGAACGTCTGGTTGGAATTGAGCATCAGACATGTGGACATAGGTCAGCAATACCATCTGCTGAGAGGCCAAGTGGCCATGCACAATCACGTTCCCATAGTGGCAGTGCATCCAGCACTCCAGAGGAGGATGTGCTGTCCACAACAAGATGTGACAAGCCATAGGCTCGTGGTCCTAGGTGGTCCCATGGAGAACATGGTCCCAGCAGACAGCAGTAACCATCAGGTACTGTCACTGCTTCTGACCTTGGACATGGAGGTGCCAGTTCAGCTCCTGGCAGAGTCAGTTCCTGTGTTCAGGGGCAGAGGCAGTAAACTGTCAGCTCTACCATGCAGGGTTCAAAGCTGTCCAACATACACACATGTAAGGCTAGCGCTGTGCTTGACTGTGTTCACACACACACTACACATCACTGTCAAAATCAGGTCACCTACAAACACACATGGCACCATCCCATGGTCCATCTTGCCTGCTTCCCTTCCTGACTCACACACATGCTTTCAACCTACTGGGTCACCCTAGGCCTCCTGCACCCCCACACAATACCCTGTGCAAGTGACGATACCTGTGCCACATCCCTGTCATCCTCGTCATCGATGCAGGGAAATGAAGCTACATGTCTGATGCACAGGGTGACTATATAAATTAATACATAATTGTGTAATACAGTGTTGCTTTGTCATGCAACTTTCACTGGTCACTGACAGATACTGTATGCTAATATTTCTAATGAGTAAGCCACATTATTTTGTGCACCTTATTGCATAATGTTGTAATGGCTGTATACTTAAACAATGAAAGGTGTGTCACAGACCTGTTTATGGCTGATTTTCAAGCATTTGTATGGAACACCTATGGCTACACAGTGGCACTAAACCTATATGTCACAGCACAGGATGGAATGTCAGCACAGGAGAAATATGCCTTCAGAAAGGTACAGCACTATGGGAGCATGGTTCCATAGGTTCAGATGTCTATAACAGGCTAACAAGAACAATGGCATCATTTAGCCTGCTTGTGCATCCTTAATATATGAAAATGTCTGATACTCTTGATAAGTGTTGCCAGGGTTTCTGGAGCTAACACATCTACAAGCTGCAGTGATGAAGATGACCCATCTACAAATTTCCTGTGTCTATTACAGGCATTTGTTCTACACTAGTTATGATTGTCTTGTTCTGCATCCCTAAATGTGTGTCGCAGGCCATCCTGGATAACTGTTGGTTTTGTGTGGGATTTAGTGACAAGTCCTAATATGCAATCACCTGCTAATGTAGTCATTCAGAGGTCACTGACAGTGGTCGTGACTGCAGAGAAGGGAATGACTAGAAGGGGTACTGTATTAATGATGTCTGAGGGAAGTCTACTGGTGACTGGCATCATTGTAGCGTAGGACTACCCAGTGCTGTCTTCCCAGATTATGACTATCAGACACTTGGCTATCCACCAACTGACATTCCACTCTGTAAATAACCTACGCAGTTTTCAGCAAGGCCTGCTGGCCTAATATTGTCAAACACGTTGTCAGGCCATGGTAGGTGGAGTGAATCATATTCCCTTCATCCATTGCATAATGTAACACTCAATGATGTCCACCGGTTAGGGAAGGTAGGCATGATCTGCCCTTAATTATTTATTTATTATTTATTTATTTATTTACATTTGTTGACTGGGAGAGTCCGACTGGACATAGGTCCCTTTTCAGCGGAGGCCCGGGGAGAAAAGTTACACATTAAGTATTATTTGCATTATACAGTTAAAAAAACATAGCATTTAAATATAGTCATTAGTTCAGCTAAGGATGCAAGACAAGAATAAAACATAGATGTAAAACAGCTGTAGAACACAGTACAATTTTAAAATATGGTGACATATACTAAACATGGTTACAAATGTAGTTGAGATTCATCAGTGAACAATTGATACAATCTGTTTTTGTGGTACATAGCCATTAGCAGTTGTTGCTACAAGAAATTAGTATTATGTGGTAGGTAGCTGGGAGCATGAGTAGCCAAGCTTGCTAAGAGTAGGCTGTTGATAGGGGGCTGAGAGATGTAGTGGGTGGGTGGAGTGGATGGTAGAGGGGGGTTGCAAGGGCATATCTGGCAAGTTTATAAGTGTGATTTTAGTAAGGATTTGAAGTGGGTGCAAGAAGTTACAGAGGTAATTGAGGAGGGGAGGGAGTTCCAGAGTTTGGCTATAGTGCAGGATAATAATGCTTCTCCAGCAGAGTTAATGGCTCTTGTGACCTGTAGGAGGTTTTTGTGACTGGATCTTAGTGTCAGTAGGTATATGACATTGTTACTGATCATATCTATGCTAACTCCTTTCATGGCTTTACATATCAGATGACTGAGAGATTGTTTGAGTGGACTGAAAGGACACAATTACCTTGTGAAGAATGTGAAAAGCAGGGTAGTCCCCCTGAATTGCTAGTGCCTGGCTACTAGTCATGCTGGTCTTACCACAACCACTCTCTCGTGGGATACCATGCTCCAATACTTTCTCTGTCATCACACGCAAAACGTTACTATGATGCTCATGATGAGAAGCAGGACACAGCCTGTTTTTTCATCCACATAATTGTCCCACAGCATGAAAGGCTATGTAGGCTTCACATACACTTCTCCAGGAAGATGCCTTGATTAACTACCTGAGCAATCAGTTGACTTTTGCATGTATCATGCCTTCTGTACCAGGGTTGCTGGTATGTCACTAGGAAACTGACCAGATGGTGATTTGGAGCACAGTTGCAGAGTCACAATATAATGTGCAATGTCCAATGACACAGATGTCCAATCTTGCAGAAACAAGCAGCACAGGGGTGGTGATCCATGTTAGGTGACAAATTCACAGCAATTCATGCAGCCTGCTATTCAACAGGCTCTGAGGCCTACTGCAGAAGACTGGCCCCCTTTGGCCAAACTATGTCTACCTGCCACATGTCATAGATATGTCATACTGTACAGTCTGCATTCCCACATCATGTCACACAACAACCAGTTTGCTGTCTGGTTGCTTGACAGGCATTGTACACTTGCAAGGCCAAAGTAATGTTGCAGAGGGGAACAATTCCTCTGTGCATTCATGGACAGCCCCATCTTCAGTGCAAGGAGTGCCTACAAACACTGTGTTTCAGGCTGTCAACTCCAAGGATGTGGCAGCATGACTCTACCTTTGCTGGACACAGTGTCACATTTGTAGGTATGGTATTGGGACCAAGCCTGATAACAGGATTATGGTCAATCCAAGGTCCACATGGCTGGCAAAGCATTGTATGGCACACTGTCAGGTGCTGTGTTACCTTAGGGGACCTACATAAAGGTGACATGTTATATTTCACATCTGTCATGACACTGCCTAACAATGGCATGCTATGACGTACACACAATCATGACTGTATTGCTAATGGTACTATCAATGACTGCTGATGACATGTGGAAAATGTCCCCACCCCTCTATTCCTATGCCACACAAACACAACGTTTGACAGATGTGACTGTATTTCAAACCTTGATTCCACGGTGTCTCAAACAGCAGTCAGTACATATGGCAATGAGCATTTTGCCAACATGCACAGTTCACCTCCTGCTCCACCCACACCCACATCACACACACCTGCTTGTGTGCAGCTCCTTACCAGACACATTCCAAAGCAACAGACACCTCAGAAAATCATGCCTCTGTTGAGCACAGTACGCATAATAGGTCATGCACCACTGTCTCACTGGTCAAACACCTGAGGCAAAACACAAAATCAAATCTATTATTCATAAGTGATTCATAGGTGATTACATTGTGAGACACATTGATGTCCGTGTAACCAGGCTACATATGGGAAAGGTCACAGTTAGCTGTCTGTGGGTTGACACGATACGCCATACCACATTGCCACAACTCAAGGAATATCAGGTAACATAATGATGACATCATAGTTCCTGCAGGTGTGTACGACTAGGGACATATGTCACCGGACTGTATGCAGACACTTGACTGAGCTTAGACACTCTGTGTCTCTCGTGCATTTGACCCTCACCTAGGATGATGGCTCAATACACATGGAAAATGATGGATTGTTAATACTTACCTTAGCATGTGGCGTCATTGTAAGGGGATTCACTACATGTCCACCTGGGATGACTTGCTCAACAGATGTCAAAGCTTTGCCAGAGATGGTCTTCATCTCTCATCCCTGGGATGTTGAGTACTGGCCAAGGCTGTTGACACTCCCACAGTGTATCTTATAGGCACTGTCTGGAGGGAAACCTTTTCAATGAGAATGCCATCTTCATACATCACAGTTATTCTGCTACACGCTGGGAATGGCAACACCAAACCCCACTCTGTGGAAGGTGTCCCACCTTGGAATATGGAGACATTTGTACAGTCAAAGACACCTGGTAAAAGTATGTGGACAGCACCACAGCCATACCAGACTACAGGTTTTTCCACATGTTCAGACCTCAAAGTGACAGTGTGCAAGGTAATGCAAGTGGTGTATACAGATACACATCCAGATTTGGTGAAACACTCTTATTTCCTGGAGACACCGCATGTGCTATCCTCTGCTGGAAGGACACCTAATCAAGCCATTGTCAGCTACAGGAGCAGATCCATGAATGCAGACACACATCATACTTATGTGATTGTACTTGTGTCTATCAAGATATATCATTACACCATGGTTTGGCATGACATTAAGTAACCACCAACTGTGTTGCTTAGTCATGCTGAAGCTCACTTGCCCAAAGGTTAGTCCATGTCCTTAACTACAATGCCCTGGACCAGTAGCATGACATCCCCACAAGGGGAGCCAACATAGTGCATCATGTGTTTACTAAAATGGGTGACCACTGCAGCCCCCCACTGTGAGTTCCTCCCTGGTGACAATCTGACCACATATCAGTCTCATTAAAACTAAGTATCAGACATAACCCCCCTTTGCAGAAAAAGGAGAAATATATTTCAACAAGGCAACTTATTACCTCCTATGGGATGGTTTACATAGCTTGACTGCACCTCCCCCTCAGATAGAACAGGCAAGTGCAGCCCCCCACTGTGAGGTCCTCCTTGGTGACAATCTGACCACAAATCAGTCTCATTAAAATTAAGTATCAGACCTAACCCCCCTTTGCAGAAAATGCAGAAATATATTTCAACAAGGCAATTTATTACCTCCTATGGGATGGTTTACATAGTTTGACTGCACCACCCCCTCAGATGGAACAGGCAAGTATGCAGAGTTCTACACCCATGCATTATGTAAGCAGCAGTATAACTGCATAGACTCAGCCGTACTTGACAGGAGGAAAACAAGCTCCTCAATGGCACAGCAAACCTGCTGCTGGGCAACTGCCATTAGCAGACTGTACAATAAGAGCTGGACATTACTGTGTTATAGTTGGGGTGAGGGTGCCCCCCCTAAAATGAAGGTGCACCCTCCTCAGCTAAAACAAGTGTTGTTGTGACGTCATGCAGACACAGTATGTGACGAAATTAGCCTCCATCACAAAGCAGAACCACAACGCACAGTGTAGTTACATATGTAACCTCAGAGGAAAGGCACAGATTGTCAGCGAACTTGTACTTAATGATGCCACATATAATGGGTCTGTACTCATAGCTAACCTGTTGTCCCACAGGTTCTGCATCAACTTTACTCTCCTGTCCCCACCACATGTGCTACATGACATTCCTAAAACCTGTTGCATACCTCCTGTATCTACAGAGCAGGTTGTAACTGGCCTCTCTATGGGGGATACACAGCATCTATTGGACATGCTAACATCTCAGGCTGCATCCTACATGAGAGCCAACAAGCATTACTAACACCACTGGGAACTCCTTGCAATCATACTGTCACCACTGGCTGCATCCTAGCTGACTGGACAATGGCAACTGTTATCTCCTTGCACAGAGACGGTGCATCCAATGACCATGAGAACTATAGACCTATTTGTCTGAGTTGCCATAGCTCTACGCCTGTGGGGCAAATCATCATGGAACTGATCAGCAAACATATATGTAATCTACAAACAGTTGACTGTACACAGTTTTGACTTCTGACAGGGAGATCATGGCTGTTAAACCTGGTGGACATGTCTGAGGCAGTCACCAAGGACCTGGGTGAGGGGACATCAGGACATACAACCCCCTAGATTTAGTCAAGCCATGTAAATCTATCCCCCACTTAGGCATCATTGACAAAAACACCCACTTAGGCATCCACAATAATATCATTATAGGAGTCACTAAATGGCTCACTGATGGATCACATACTCAAAATAGGGGAGTCCATCTCCAATAGCTGATCTATAAGCAGCAGTGTTCAACAGATCTCAGTTCTGGGTCCTCTACTGCTTGGAACCCATTTAACCATGATACAAGTGAAAACAGAGTGTGGCTGACAATGTTGGCTGATGCCTGCAACTGTAAGTGGTCATAGAATCTGAAAGCTATGTCAATATCCTACAAGAGAGTATTGATGAACAAATGTCTGTTGACATATTAATGGCTGTAATCTCCATGCAAATATATATGCAGTATCATTTCCACCAGTAACTCCTATGTTCCTGGTAAGTAGCACATTAGTAGCAACATATGATGTACATACTTAGGGGTGATAGACATGGGCACACAGGCCTGGCCACAAAGTTTTACAGCTAATGTACCTGAGATCACAATGCCTCCCCTGTGATAAGATGGGAATCATATGTCATAACTGAGGGCACAGTCACCCACAATTGACATACTCATAACCTCCATGTACTCTTCCCTCAACATGCCAATATTTGAATGTAATGGCCATTTGGTAATGTACCTTTCTAAGCACTACTGGCAATTGCACAATGGTCCCTAACAAGGGAACTTCACGTCTTCAATATCTGTTTAATGGGGATCATTTGAAATCACTGTCACTGTAGCCTGTGGCATACAGACTACTCAGAGGTGATCTCTGCTTTGCATACGGGGCAATGTGTGACCCTGCTTGATTGCAAATGCTGCATATCTCTAAGTGACATGGCACACAGATTACTCACTGTAAGGACATTAACCTGGTATGTGACATTAGTAATACATGCTAGTGGGAGAGATCTGTCTAGCAGACTTTAGCACACATTTGAAACAGAAACCTGCCTATGGCAAACAGAGCACCTCATTAGACCTCATGAGATGCCATCTGTATGACTGGCTGGGTGAGCATCATTTCACCACAGGGCTTCTGCCTGTGTCCCTTGTGAACAGGGGCAATATGTGCTGATCATGTAAATAAGGGTAAACATGGCTAGGATTGTGAGGGCTGTAGGGCCATTATGTTACTAAAGTTCAAAGATCCTATAATTCCATAAGCTGATGTAAAATACTCGAACAGCCACACACACAAACCTGGCTATCTTGAGGATGGCACCATTTCCAATTGCTGTTTACAGGACATGGCACAGCACACACACATTCCAAGTTGGCTGCATGTAGATTAGAACACTTACCTACCTAGTGGTACACACTAGAGATCACAGTATGTGACACACGTTACACCTCAAGTCTGCTATTACTGTCTCTTTAGGACATCTTATGCTTGATGACATCAGCAGGTCTAGTTGTGGGCAGGCATTTGGAGGCCCACAGTACCTGCTAAAACTAAAATACTACAAAACTCTACTTCTTTCTAAGTTACTGAGATGATCATATTTATGTCACATAAACACTGAGTGGCCTGGAGTGAAATTACAACCCCTACGTATCTAGTCTTACACATGATAGATCACAGTACTTATTGCACATGCTGCAGCCTACATCTGAAATTGTAATGACAGCTGGTATTGTTAAGGTAAATGACATCAGCAGGCCTTGTAAAAGAGGGAAGTTTGCAAGCTGGCAGCAACTTACAGGGCCAAAAAATGCAGAACCATTGCAGTTTTGTAGTCAATGAGGATTCTCAGCTGTTTTGCAGGGGGATACACTCACACACACACTCAGTAGCCTGTAGTGAGATTAGAACCCTTACCTATCTAGTCTTACTCACTATAGATCACACTACTTATCACACATGCCACTGCTGACATATGTTTTTGCATGATTGCAGGCAAACTACTTGTGGATTACATAAACTAAGCTTGTGTTGAACAGTGTCTGTGGCTTGCAGAGTGATATTGCTTCATACTGTTTTCTGCATCTAGTAGCCTAGTGGTCACATAACTGTTATATATCCTAGCTATGTGGCTACAGTTACCAGTTTGACCACATGTGGCTGTTTGCATTTGGCTGGGCAAGCCTGTGGGCAGGAACAATGTGCCCTGTCCATGCATATGTAGATAGCGTTATACATTACATCATCTGCTCATCTGTTGCTGCATGTGTGGTGATATCCAGCAGGCCCAGGGGTCTATAAGCAATTGCATTATGTACCATTGAGCCCTTACTTTGGATTCTTTGAGCAACATTATAGATGTGTCATAATGCAGCTTTACTCATGATTATCAGGGCATGTAGGACAATGCAGACGTCCGCACATGCATTTATGCATATAATAGGGATGTATATATAAATGCAGCTGTGTGTGTGTGTGTGTGTGTGTGTGTGTGTGTGTGTGTGTGTGTGTGTGTGTGTGTGTGTGTGTGTGTGTGTGTGATATATGTATGTGTTATGAAGATATATCAAGAGAGACTGAGATGTATGTTTATATATATATATATATATATATATATATATATATATATATATATATATAGGTATATATCTATTTGTATATACATAGAAATAGATATACTATCTATGGGAGAGAGAGACAGTGACAGACTGATATGTATACATATATGCATGTATGTATGTATAGATATATCTATACATAACAGGTTATTTTGAACAAGGAGCAACAGAATTTTGCTCTCTGTTTAACTAAGTGTATGAGCATGCCCAGTGGGATTGTCAGTACTTATAAACTGACTCCAGCCCACACCTATCTGTACTCCAGTCCAGGATTTTGTGTGTTACAGACAATAACATCTGTCCCTATTTTTGCAGTACTGCATTTCACTCAAATTCTGCACAGCATTCTTCAGCTGTCTGATGTAATTAATATGTGGCACAGGTTAATAAAGTTATGCCATACACAGACTGACAGTTTGTACAATAATACCTCACATCCAAAAGATGTAGATGCTTCCAGATTGCAACCACCAACACCATCACACATGCTAACTTACCTAGTCCACTGAACCACACAAGCAGCCTGACAGAAAGAAGTCATTCATCACACAATCAATAGCATATTTATGTACATTGTTATTCCTGCGTTGAGTGTGAAATAGAATGTATGATCAATTTCTATGTTACTGCCCTGAGATTGCCTGGATTACTGGTATACCATTGATGAGTTACTGCTAAAGCAGTTATATAGGAACACTGCTGTGTTGTGGTGGGGGTACAACACTGCATGTTCTGCTGGGATACACAATAGTCCAACTATCATGTAACCTCACTGTGCAACATCTCCCCTGACTGATGTAGTGAATATTCCATGCATGAGGCCTAGTGAATATTAAAGGACAAGTGACACTGGACTGGGTATCTGTAGTCCCATGTGGATGTTACGTCTGTCCAAATAGTCCACTATATTTACTTGCATAAATGTAGCAGAGCCATACATACAATGCCATGTCATAATAATCCTTACAAGTACTGTGTAGGTTAGAAACTTACCTTGCAAATGCAGCAGTTGACAGAACTGTAGTTCAGGGTTGACTGTCTGATGCAAGCAGTACACAGCCAATACATGGATAGGTACAGGTTGTGTGGGTTGCCTGACATCAATTTTAATGTATATATGTGAGTAGGAGTAAGGTGTCAGTCCCTAGGTCCCTAGGTTGTCGGTGAATGTGCAATACGTTGTCTCTAAGCCAAAGCCAGGGCATACTGAGCATGCCTATGTCTGCCTACAGGGACACAAGCAGGGCGGTTCCTCCTCTGAGTCCTCCTATGACTGCAGCTGTGGTGACCTAGGCACTGGTGGGGGGCTGTGTATCCCTTCCCTTTGCTGCTCCTGCTGCAGCTGTTTCCGCTGGATCAGATTGTGTAGCACAGCACATACTGTGAACATATGTGCACATGTGGTTGGAGAGCACTGCAGGGTTCCACCAGATATATCTAGGCACTGGAGCCATGACTTCAGAAGCCCAAACACATGCTCTATGATGTTCCTAGTTTGTGCACATGCCTCATTATGGCATTCTTCCATGGGTGTGTGTGTGTGCATTACTGATGGGTGTCATCATCCACAATTCCTGGGTGTAGCCAGCATCTCCAGTAAATGGGTGTGTAGGATGTCTCCCCCAGCAAGCATCTGGTATAGCTGTGATGCATGCCAGATAATGGGAGTCATGATAACTGCCAGGGCTGCCAGCACACACATTCAGGATAATCCCCTCGGCATTGCACACAACGTGACAGTTGATGGAGTGGTACCCCTTACAGTTGATGGAGATTCTACCCTCCTCACTAGGCAGTGCCTTGATGTGTACATGAGTGCAATCTATGGCACCCAGTACTTCAGGGTAGTGTGCTACACAGTAGAAGTGTTGCATATTGCTGACCCTCACCTCAGCAGTGAGGGGAAAAAGATATGTGTTCACTGGCATGTGGTAGCATGGCATCCAGGAACTGGTGGTGTAACCAGGATGTAGATGCCTGTGAAGCCCCCATCATGTCTCCAGTTGGTCTTTGGAAAGTACCTGTAGCTAATATCCTAAGGGCTACACATACCTTTGTTTCCACTGAGATTGGTTCCCCTCTGCTGGCTCTGTGTCTGAGTTGAGGGCGGCAAGCTCAGTGAGTTATTGTAGTATACCCCTGTCCACCATGTAACACTCTACAATCTCCTGCTCATGTAGCTCCTGGAAGGTTACCCTCGTCCTGACCACTGTTCTCCTTCTCTGCCTAGGTCTATTGTCAGCAGCACCAGCAGCATTGACTTCAGCATCTAGCACATATAGATGTAGAAGACCTGCAGCAGTCCCTAGCATTATCTCAATTAAATTTCTCAAGTCTGTACTCCAATGGTCCAGAGTATTGGAGGGAAATCAGAATGTATGGTATATGCATACTTTATACAAGTCTGCTGTAGGTCCATAATGGGTGATTGGCTAACTATGATGCATTCCACCTGCCTACAATATAAATAACATAATTTAATGGCCTTATTTCAGTGCACGACGCCCTGCACAGTGCCACATAGGTTATACAAAGGAAATGAATAATTGAATACATCTGGTTTTAAGGACATACTCAGCCAGGTAGCGCACCATGCAGACAAGTGCACCTAAGCTTAAAAGAGCCTGTAAGTGAGAGGACACACCCCCCACCAATGTCAGCCACATCCTGTGTAAGCATCAACATGATCTAAGAGCCTATGTGAAGGGGATATGCGGACATGATTACTCCTTTCTGCTATTCAATAAATCTACCTCATTTGTGTACATATCCATGCTGACAGCCTGGAAACTACACATTTCATAGCCTTATCACCTTAGCAACAGCAGCAATGAAAAATTGTAGGGAACCCCACACAAAGTCCTATAATACATTTTGGTCACATAATATAAAATTATTTTTTCCCTAATTTTTTAAAAATTTTTTATTAAGCATGTTTGCACATTGCAGTGTGTAGCTCAAACATGCCAAAATTATTAAAAAAAATACTAATTTAACTTATTCCCTTAATCTTTCTGATATCCAGAATAATAGCTTTGCTCATATGTGTATGTGGTATAACATTTTCAGGGGATTTATGCCCACATTTCTATAGTTTTACACCCCCTTTTGTCTGTCCAGACTCCTGTATGCAGAATTTTTCCATGTACACTATGGGCACTGACATGGGGTCTGCACAGATGCCTTTCTACTTATTGGATCACTCTATCTGCCTCATTTGCATGAAATTCACCTGCTTATGAGAATAATTGCATGCCATAGAATTTTCTGTATTTGTGCGTGCGTCTGCAGTGCATACTGAATATTTATATGTTCGCGATCCCTACACCAAAAAAAAAAAAATATTTAGGCTTTATTGAATTCCCATCAAGGTCTTTTTTTCACAGACAGAAATCTAAAAGCAGTGCTTTTAATGGCAGATAAGGCCCACATGGCCCACCTAGTCTGTTATTTTTACTACTTGCTATATAGACTGCAGGTCCTACTTAACAACCAACTTATTTTTTAAACCCTTATAAGGCTTGCCTTATGTCACTACTACCTTTCATAAATTTTTGTCATGGTTTTGAGCTATACAATCTCTTCATGGAGGCTGTTTCAATCATTTCAATCACCTATCAAGCTTACTGTGAAATTATATGTCCTTGTATCATCCTGAAACTGTCCACTTTTTAATTTAATTGTTTTTTTGTCTCCTCTGTCTGCCTCTGAACTTCAGTTCCTTCCTCAATTTATTCTCCCAGACTCAGAGAAGAGGATACTACTATTTTATACAAGAAGGGAATTTTTATTTGATTCCAGAAAGAAGAATACAAGATGGGCTGTATTAAATGAGAAAGACAGTGAAATGATATCAAATGCATGTTACACTCTAGGTCAATGTATACAAAAGATTATCACATGTGTTCCCCTTCACGACCACCATCAAAACCAAGCAGTGTGTGTGTAGCCATGGTACTGCTCTCCAATCACTGCTGTAAGGTACTGCTAATGGCAAAAACCCACACCATCTATAAGATGAAGGACAGTTTGCTTGCTTGCCCAATTGATCCTCCAATCCCCTAGCTGGCCTTCCACATGTTTGAATAGCAAGTTAGTCTTAGGTATTTGTGAAGCATAGATTATCCATTGCACTAGTGGGCTGCCAAGCAATCCACATTTTATCTTCAAATTCTGAAGCTAATTGTTTTCATGCTGCCCTTTTCTGAAACATTGTATCTGCTCTGTGGTTTTTTTCACGTACTTAAATGTTTCCATCTCATCCACTCTCTGGTTTATTTCTTCAAAACTGTTCATATTGAACTAAAACTGATGTGTAAGGATGGACACGATAGTAGCAATTTGTCTGCCTAATCATGCCTTGAGTGTTTTACAGCTCTGATTTTTATTATCATGCACTGAACAACTGATTTACTAGTGTTTTGCATGTACATTTTTTTTACTATTATGTAATACTCCACAAGTATCAACAACCTATCAGCAGTAATCAGTGCAGTCATGTGGATTTCCATGCTGATTATGAATTTGACAGTACAGACTGAGTTCTGTCAAGCAGCAAGCTGAATCATTGTGGTGTTGTCCTAAGACTTGGCAACTCAAGCACTGACAGCTTTGACAACAGAAGCGCCAGCACCAGCAATAGTCTCATGTGAATTTTCATGCTGACACCATTTCTGACAGCACTGATTTGTAGAAAAATAATTTACTATGGTGTCTCCAGGAGTTGTGGAGCAGCTCTTGCTGTTTACATTGCAGCTCATCTTATCAGAGTTATGCTTAAACAAAGATTAGGGGACAAGGTAGGAAAAGGAGTTACCTGGGTGTGTCTTATTAGAACTACTTAAATCATTAAGAAATGCCGTAGTTTTTAAAATAGCTTAAGTCACTGTTTTGGATTTAGCTTTGCTCCTGTTGGGTATACATCTGCTAGCTTCTAGCTCATTGCTAGCCTATGTTTGTTGCACTCTCTCTTCCAACACTTTCTTCTAGTGTCAGCCAGAGAACAGCCTGCCAACAACAGGAAATGCCTTCCATATTCCTGTCGAAAAAGTTTACACTAAGTCCATACTTAATTGTTCTTAGATGTATTGCCATTTGTTAAACACATCCGATTTCTTTTGGACCAAAGCTTACTTCATCCATTTACAGATTTTGTGTTTTACAGCTTGCTCCTGCAAAGTTAGCCACATTTGTCACCACTCGTGAATTCTACTTTTCCTTACCTTTTCATTCACTATGGTTTTCTTTATTTTTAAGATCTACTGCCAAGCATAACTCTCAACATCTTAGTGCAAGAAATTTGATTAAGCCTAAAATAATGGGCGGAACAAAGGCCCAAAAATAGGGACAGATTTTAAAATATTACTCTTATAAACTTCAAAACTTGCTAAAATAACAGGAATTGTATTAGCATGTATTTCCTGAAGGTTATGAAGTCTGAAACTCACATGTATGCCATTCATTAATTACCTCAGTCCTCACTGATTCCTCAGAAAACCACAAATTTTATCAGGAACAGACCAAATATAAGATGCAAAAATCTGAACATTCTGTGAAAATCTAGGCAGTTGAGAGGTATGTGTTCTGTAGCTCATCATCATTCTAGGCTCAATACCTCTGGATTATAGGTTCTATACAATCTGCTGAATTCTTCGATGGCCCTAGCTTATGCTAAGTCTTGGGTGCTGAGTACCATTTTATAGGTCCATAGGTTCATAGGACATTACAAGGCTAATTAGCCCTAGGGCCCATACAAGCCTAGTGAAGTTCAACCCTTGTTCCCTTAAGGGTCTAGAGATATGGTCTATGTTATAAGCAGATCTAAATCAGCACCAACTGCCCCTATCCAAGAGGGACACAGGTGAAACCCCTGGGGTGAATTTGCAGTTTCATATCCAGTCATCCCAGTTACACTTAAAAGGATTAACGAGGGGCTCTGTTTAACCTGTATTGGAAGTTTATTTCAGAGGAGAGGCAGCCTCTAGGAGACAGATCTGTCTCTTCAGCAAATCCTGCTGATGTCACATGATAGGTTAAGGTCCCTAGAGCAAGTGAACTGTGTACCATTTGACTTACGAATGTGCATTTCCATTAAAGCAGGATCAGAGGTTGCTTTGTATGCAAGGCACAAGTCGCATCTGAGTATTCTGTATGATACAGAGTATAGTGACAGTGATTTCAATCTGTCCATGTAAGACGTGCTGAAGACCCTAAACTTACTTTGTGAAGAACTTTTGAGGTCTCTCCAATTGCTGCAGGTGCCTGTTTAGGTACATATAAAAATAAAAAACACACGGTAACGAAATGGACTAATAGCTAAAAACTGTAAATCCAAGAATAAGCACCAGAGGTCCAACCATTACAAGTATTTTAATGAAAAAACAAAGCGTTCAAGCCACTCAATACTCTTCATCAGTGGTAACAATACAGGTTAAACAGAGCCCCTCATTATTCTTGGATTTGTTTAGGTACATACGAAAGAGAACATTGTACTCAGTTATTGGCCTGAAGAGGGAAGACTACACGGGGCTTATAACCTCTTTTGTTCTGGAAGCTATGCCCTTGCTTATGAGGTGAGCAATGTAGAAAGCCTTCCTTACCACTATGGAGACATGGTGATCAAAAGTAAGTTTACTGTAAACCTGTGTGCCCAAATCTCTCATTGCTGATTTAGAGCTTAGGGTATTGTTATTAATATGGTAATCTGCAGGGACATTGCTTTTGCCAAAAGAGTTTAAGACCATGACTTTGGCACCAATCACTGTTTTGCACAAGTCCTTCTTGTAGAATGTTGACATCATTTGGGTACTCAGTGACTGCTCCCAGTTTGCAGTCCTCAGCAAACTTTGTCAGCCACAGACCTTTTGTTTTTGCTTGCATTTCTGAGAAGTAGATTCCAAACAATAGGGGCTCCAAAAATGATCCATGTGGAACACCACTGGTAATGGGTCTGCTGATGGAGGTGGAGTCTCCAATTTTGACCGTATGTGTTCTGTCGGTGAGCCACTTTGCAACCCATCTGACAGTGCATGGGTTGTCCCCCAGCTGGGTGAGTTTTTCAATGATGAGTATACAGTCCTTCTGCCATTAGAGTGTAGCAACCAGCAACAAGGTGTGACTAGACCCATTATAGAGTACAACGCCCCTTTTGGTATGTACCTCACAAGACATCTACAACAACTGGAAAGGCCACAAAAATACCTCACAAAGAAGATTACTGGCCTCAAACAGATGCCTTACACAGACTGTCTCAAAAAACTCCAGCTTTACTCCGTCGCATATAGCCTACTCAGAGGCGATCTCTGCCTAACATACAAAGCTATGTCAAACCCAGAGCGGTTGGACATGCTCCACTTAAAGAAATCCCAATCCCTCTGAGCTACATGCTCTAGGGACCTAAACCTTGTCATCACAATAAACAGAACATGCTGGAGGGATAGATTTCTGTACCAGAGACTTCACATACTCTGGAACAGACTACCTATCTATGTCAAACAGAGCTCCTAATTAGCACTCTTCAAGAAAAATCTTGATGATTGGATGGGTAATAGGAAATTCACCCCGGGGATCACTTCTGTGGTTCTAGGGCCAATAGCGTAGTACCTACCTATGAACCTATGAACCTATGTCTGTTTCCAGTTCGGTTTTACAAAATATACATTTGTCTGTTTCTCCCACATGTTCAATGGACTTTATAAACCAGCGTGTACGTAGTCCACTATCTTGGGCTGCCAATATTAACCTTTCATTTTTTGGTTTGAATTCACCTCTCCTTAACCATTCTTGCATTCATTCCTGATCAACATGAGATTCTTCCAGAAGTTTTCTATACTTGCAACTATATTTATGTTTTTCCACATTTCTTGCCGTCTCATTTGGTCCTTCACTTTATATTCTTTTTTTTTATTTTTGGCCCATTCAGTTGCTGCCTGGTTTTTATCTACTTTTGGTTTAGATTTCCATTCTTGCTTGATGTCGATATGCTTCTGCTAAATTAAGCAGAGAAATCATCTTAGATTTATTCTCCTCATGTTTCAAAACTTTCACTACATTTGGATCTTGTGAGGTCAGTTGGTGTGTGTGGAGTCCCACAATTGCAGATCTATACATGTAATCAATTTCAAGGAGGCCCATCCCTTCTTTGGAATGGGGAATATATAATCTTGGTATACACTGATTTTTATAAATCATTTGGTGAGCATGAAGCATCCTTCTTGTTTTAATATCTAATCTATCCAACACTTTTTGGGACCCGTCAATCACTCCAAAACCGTAAGTTAGGACAGGAAGAGAAACTTGATTTATAGTTTGGATCTTGTTCCTAGATGTCAAGTCTGTTCTCAGGATTAATTTAAGTCTTCTAAAGTATTCCTTATTGAGTTTTATTTGCATTTGTTCATGTTTTATTGCTGATCCTTCATTAATTCCCAAGTATTTATACACTCCCTCTTGCTCAAGTTCTTTTATATCACATTCTAGGCCCAAACTGATGTTTTCCTGGTGCTGCAGTTTTCAGCTTTAAAGGTTGCTTTTGCACATTTATCAAGACCAAATGACATTCTAATATCCTCTGAAAAGGTTTTGACAACCTGTAGCTGTGCTTTTAGTTCCTCATCTGATGAGTTATACAGTTTTAAGTCATCAACAAAGAGAAGAAGAAAAGTCTTTAGATTTTGTTATTTTCTAGGAGCCAAATTGTAGCCATGGCCTAAGCTGTTAAGTAAACAGCTTAATGGGTTAACGGCAAGGCAGAATAGCAATGGTGACAGAGAGTCATCCTGGTATATCCCCCATTGAATATTTATCCCTAGGATAATAATCTGTCTTTTATCATGGCTTAATTGCAAAGTGGTCTGCCATTGTTTCATAGTTACTGTAATATAGTCAATGTGTGTAGGGTATATCTTATACATTTTTAGGCACTCTTTTATCCATGAATGTGGTATACTATCAAATGCTTTTTTATAGTCAATCCATGCCATACTTAGATTCTTACCCTTTTTACAGTTCTCCACTATAACTTTATTTAACAGCAAATGATCCTTTGTTCCATATGACTTTCTTTTACTGCCCTTTTGTTCTACTTCCATAATTGAGTTTTCTTCTAAATGACTATAAACACTATCAGCGTCAATTCCTGTGTATAGTTTATACGTCATCAGAAGGCAAGTTATCGGTCTATAATTTTTAGGGTAGCTTGCAGGTTCACTCTTAAGTAAGAGCATTGTTTTGCCTGTTGTTAGCCAGTGTGGTGTCTGCTCGGGGTGTGCATATAAATAGTTCTTACTCTTGGCTAAATCCTCGTGCAAAGACGTTAATACTTTTGACCAAAAGTTAGGTACTGCATCTGGGCCTGGAGTTTTCCAGTTAGAGGCTTTTCTTAACTTTGTTTCAATCTCTCTGGCTATTACTTCATCCCATTTCATATTCTGTACCTTTAAACTTATTATTCTTTCTTTTACTTCTATCCATTTAGCATCTTTGTTATGTTCCACAGGATCTTCATAGATACTTCTCCAAAATGTATCTACTTCCTCTTTTTTTGACGGTCTTTCAATTCCTTTTACCTTATTTCCCAATTCTCTATAAAACTTTTTTGAGTCATCAATAAATTGCTTATTTTGTACTTTTCTCTTATATTTATCTATGGTGTATCTTCTAAGTTTTTCCACCTGTGCTGACATTTTTAGTTTGTTATTCATGATAGTGCATGATAGATCATGGTCTGTTCTAATACTGTGCATTGCTTTAATCACATCTATCTTTCTTAGCATTTTTGTTGATCTGTTCCCTCTTCTATAATCTTCTAACAGTGACACTTCTTGTTTTAATTGCTTTATAGTTTTCTCTATTCGATACTTCCATGATGGTATTCGATTTCTCCCCTTCCTTTCCCTCACTACCCTGTGTTCTTGTGGTAGAACTTTATCCATTATTAATTTAGCAGCACAGTAATATATCCTGTTTACTTCTGTTATATTACATGGATCTCTCTGGTCAGTCCTAATTACTGCATTCATTTGTTTCATCAAACTTCTTACTTTTTGGGTTTTATTGACCTTCTGCAGTCTATTTCTCTCATTGATCTTAATATATTTATCCATCTCCATTAAATCAAGCAACTCTTCTCTTATCTCATTTTCTTCCAAACTGAGGGCACATCCCTTGTTTTCCATTTCCTGTGGGCATTCTATAGAGCGTTCTATAGCATCTTCCATTTCCTGTGGGCATTCTATAGAGCGTTCTATAGCATCTTCCTGTGGCACCTTCTCTTCAATTTCATCCTGTGTCATCTGTTGCTCTGCCATACGGGAACTCATTGGCCTATCACTCCTCAACATTGACTGCATCAGAGTGTCCATAGTTTCCTGTTTCCTTCCTTGCTGTCTAGCTTCAAGTGAATGTTTATACTGGTTTCCTGTGGAAGTCTCCAAAACATCTTGATATGGCACCTGATCAATTGCTTCCTGTTCCACTGGTTTTTCCTTAATTTGGATATCCATTGCTTTATCCTGTTCTGTTACTTTCTGTATTGGATTTTCTACACTGAATCCTTCTCTTTGCAAGTGCTCCATAACCTCAATTTCTATTTCTTTGACTTCTCCATTACTAATTTCTTTTCTACTTTTCCTCTTAGTCTTCTTATTTTTTGTATTGTAATGTTTTCCATATCTGGATTCCTTTGCCTGTATTTCCCTTCAAATATTTTTGGTGCTGCTCTTTTTGTATTGGTTAATTTAGCTTTTTCCTTTGCAAAAATATTACACCATATTAAATCTCTTTTCCTTTCCTATGTCCATATTTCTTCTTCACATGTCTCCTGATCTTTTTCCTTTTCCTTATTCTGGGGACTCACTCCATCATGCTGTGCTGTAGTCTGTGTTAGACCTTCTGCATTAAATCCTTCACTTTGCAGGCAATCCATAACTTCAACTTCTATTTCTTTAACTTCTGCTTTACTAATCATTTCCACATTCCATCTTTGTGATATTAGTTTTTTTATTGTGAAATTTTCCATATCTGGATGCCTTTGCCTGTATTTCTCTTCAAATATCTTTGGGGCTGCCTTCTCTATATTAGTTAATTTGACTTTCTCCTTTGCATAAATATTGTGCTATATCAAATCTTTCCTTCTTTCCCATGTCCATATTTCTATTTTATATTTTTCAAATATCTCTAGGTTTTGTTGTTTTTATTTTTACATTTCCTCAGCTGCTTCTTTTTCCAAACAAATCAAAGTTTATTGATCTATATACTGTTTTTCAAAAATCTGTTGTATTAATGAATGCAAATTTTTATTTGAAGCTTCTGACAGTTTTTCCTGTGGAAGTATTTTTCTTTCCTCTAATTTCTTTCTTATCATTTTGTAGATCTTGTGTCTGGGAATTCTGGGCTTTTTACATAATAGTAACAATACATAATTTCTTTTTTTATCCTCAATAGTCCAATCTATTGTCTTTATGGCTCTTCTTTGGCCAATCAAATTTTGTGATTTTGGTGGACTTCTACTTCCTTCGACAACAGGGGGGGGGGCATCCTACAATGGGGGGGCATCCTAGAACAGGATATCCATGATGATTATCTCTATGGCCTTGCAGATAAGGCTGGTTAGGCTAACGGACCTATAGTTTCCAGGGTTGATGGGTGCACCCCTCCTTCTGCAGAGGGATGATGGTAGCTGTTTTCCATTCAGCAGGGACAAAACCAGTGCTTAGGCTGTGGATGAAAAGACTAAGCAATGACGTTGCTAAATCCTATTTTATACCATTGAGAACACAGCTTAGGATGTTATCATGTCCCTTACATGCTGTGTTTTTGGTCGTAGAGATAGCGGTTAAGACCTGTACTTTAGAGATACTAGGTGAAGAATAGATGGTAGGAATGTTTTGGGGTATACGTGGTGGGGACAACGAGGAGAAGTTTTCATTGAACCTGTCCACTAGCAGGTTGGCTATTTCCACTGGTTCAGTATATGTGGTACCATTCACTACCACTTAAGTGCAAATCTGGGCTTTTCCTCCAAGGTTTTGAATGTTGCTAAACAATGCCTTATGGTTGCCCTTAGCTAGGGATGTTAATCTAGATTTGTAGTTAGCCTTAGAGGACTTCAACAGATGTCTGATTTGCTTGTTCAAGCTGAGAAGCATGTGCTTCCAATTCTGAGATCATTCCTTCTTGCTCTTAGACAGCAATATTTTCCTGTTATTATATAACCTGTTTATGGTGGATGTCCAGGCAGGCTTGTTTTTTCTTGAGGATCTTGTTTTGGTCCTGTCAGGAATGGCTGAGTCAATAAAATTGTATAGATGTTCATACAATGCATTGGTGTATAGCCCAATATAGGTGTTTTTGCTGTCAGTGGGGACAAGAGCTTTGAAACTGCTGATGTCTTCTCATAAGAGGATGTAGTTGGCTTTGGAGAAGTTTTTTAGCCTAATTTCTCATGGGGGGGGGGTCTATATTAAAAGCCCAAAAGGCTGTAACATCAAAGCTATGTACATTGACACATAAAGGTCGATGTACATAAACATTGAAACATGTAATCAGTGAAAATCACAACACTGAACATGTTTGTTTAGCTAGTAGCATGATCATGGGGATAAGGAAATATATCCTTTTCCGCACTGTAGTGCGGTCTTGGAGTTGGTATATTTAAGTAGGGGGGATGTGGGGTGCAGGGGGGCTTGCCCCCCCTGCAAAAGTGTGTTAATTTTAATTTTTAATGTTAGTGCGAATGTATCTGTGAGGTGCTCTTTGTTGACGTAACATGTTCGGCATTGTGATTTTCACCAATTACATGTTTCAATGTTTATGTACATCGACCTTTATGTGTCGATATACATAGCTTCGATGTTACGGCCTTTTGGGATTTTAATATAGACCCATTCTGATGTTATTGTTACTTCAAGAGAGACTGATCTATGATCAGAATTCACCAGGGAGGTCTACACACTTGTGGTGGGTCACCGTTCAACCATGATGGTGACTACCAAGTCTAGAATATTTGAACCCTTTATGGGAGTGCCAACTATCTACTCCAAGACATTTGAGTTAACAAAGTCCAATAACCTTTGGTTGAGTGTGTTTGTACATGTATAATTTACCTAATCTATGGAAGGGTAGTTAAAGTCACCCATAACCAGGATGTTTGGTTGTATTTTGAGTGACTCAAGTAGATCCAAGTAGGCAGTGTAGATATTGTGGTTCATGGAGGGGGATCTATAGCTGGTGATAACTTGCAGAGGGGTCTTTCCTATAGTTATTTACACATGGAGTAACTCTAGGGAATCATTCTGTTTAACCAATCTGGAAGTGTATTTATCTTGATAAATATTGATATTCCTCCTCCTTTAGTTTTCACACATTCATTTTGTGGTCTGGACATGTGGAAGGCATTATATCCCAGTATAGCCATGGTGCTATCAGTGGCTTTGAACCAGGTCTCTTTGACTGTACAGATGTCCGCATCTTCCATGGTGAAACTGCAGTGAGTGCAGTTTTAGGTTTAGAGTCCTAGAGTTTAGCAGCATAATTAAGGTTGTTGTTTTTTGAGGATATGTTTGCATCAGGAATTTTGTTTTTGTGAAATTGCCTTAAAAAGGCACTATGGGGGAAACAAGAGCCTTAGCCAGTAGCCAAAAGCTCAGAGGTGACAGGTGGAGACCATCTATGGCAAAGCACTGTGGTCTATCAACCATATAATTCAATGCTAACAGGTACTGGATCCCCTTAGAATGAGACCAGAAAGTAAGCCAATTGTTGAAGTCAGTCATTTTTTTGTCTGTATTGAGACATCATCCTATATTTAATTTCTGCTTTCAGTATTGATTGTTGGTGGCTATTTTACTATTGTTTGTTTCTATGCATTAGTCATTGCTAGGGATCAGAAGTTAAGTCTTATTGCTTCTAGGTGGCATTTTACCTGTTCCTCCACAATTAGTTTGTGTTAGTGAATTTCAATCATTTTTATTGTTCTGTTGCGTTGTTATCCCTATTTCAGTTTTATTCCTGTGGCTATTAATGTTAACCACCAACTCATCCAATACTCTAACACTCTCTTTGAAGTTTGTAACCTTTTATTTAACCTACATTCACCACCACCTACTTTCATTCTTTGTTGTCATGTTCATATTTTATACAAGCATTGTTGCTGAAGGCCAATGTGAGCACCCCTGCCCCACCATTGGTTTACCAAGGAGAAACACTGGAGTTATTTCCTATGTGTAGTACCCAGGGTTCCATTTTTTATATCAGAAGAAGGCAAATGAGTGCATCCTCTTATGGACCTTTTTACGGATGTTATACTAATGCAAGGTCAGTCTGTAACAAGACTTGGATTAATTAATTAATTGTTTGTTTCTTTATTTATTTATTTATCTTTTGTTAACCAGGTTAGTCCCACTAGGCTAGTAGCCTCTTTTCAGGGGAGACCAGAAGTGGTATTTATACTACTAGGGGAAATTTGGCCAGAGCATTGGGGAACGTCCCCTACTCTTCATTGTTGGGAGTGGGACCCATTTTCATAGATTCATAGGTTGGTACTAGGCTATCAGCACTAGGGCCTATACAAGCCTAGCCATAACAATTATCTGGCTATTTCTTCCCATAATATTTACTTCCCTGGACCCCTATTTTGGAGGAACACTTCCTGTTTCCAGGTGCAGAGGCAGCCTGGAGGAACAGGGAGGCAGATGGAGAAAGAAGCAGTGATGGAGTGGTGAAAGCAAATATTATGAGCAGAGAATGGGTGCAGGATTCTGAGGAAATGTTTCAAAGAAACCTGTTTGATGGAGATGAGTCAGCAAATGATGGATGTATAATTACAACCCTCCAGTCTGGAGGATTGTGGGATGATTTACTTAAAAAAATAGTGGTGCAGAGTATGACAGAAAATGAAGGAGATGTTTCTGGGGGTCATTACGGAGAAAATACAAAAGGAGGATGCAGAGACAATCCTGAAGAATAGTGGTGAGATGGAAAAGAAAACATATACAGAGAAAGTAAAGGAAGGCAAAAGTGTAGTAGCAGAAAAGAAGGCAGAAGAAAATGAAAAATGGAAGTAGATTGTTAGGATTCAAAATAACGAAGACAAAGAAATGGTATAAAGTGTGGGACAATTTAATAGCTCCCTTGGTGTAAAAGCACACGAGGTAAGAGCATTTATTCTTATTAACAAACAGACATTTTGTGACATTATATTTGAGACTGCTTTTTCAATGGAAAATGTTCTTAGAGAATATGAAAAAAAGAAAGACTGCAACACATGAAATCTTTATGTGATAACAGCATTTAACAGGGAAACAAAAAAATGAATGTACAATTTTGAACAGAGGTAGATAGAGAGACTTAAAGCTTTATCTAAGAAGTACTGGGGATTGCAAAAGTTTATGACAGGAGGGGTATATGGACTGGTGGCTGGGATTGTAATATTGTTTTAAAAAAAGAAAGAGCAAAAAATTAGACATACTGTATACCAAGCATGATAAATGTGGAAGGGAATAGGGGTGTAGTACAATACTAGGGACAACCCAAAACATTTCTTTGTGGAAAATAAGGAAATTTAATCAGTAACTGTGGTAAAAGAAAATGTATGTGTGGGGAAATGGGACATGATGCAAAAAATGTGAATTGAAATGTTGTAAATGTAATAAAATTTAATAGTTATGAATGGATTGCAAAACAATGAAAATAACAGCAAGGGAAAAGAAATAAAATAGAAGAAAATGAACAAAGAGAAGAAATTTTAGAAGTAGAAAAATGGAAGAAAAATTAGATGAGAAAAAATAATAAAGATGACATAGAAGAAGGTTATGAAAAAAGTGATGAAGTATACATAAACTGGGAGGTAGTAAAAGATAAAAAGAATTCTATTGGTAAAAGGGGTAAAAGACAGAAAAAGAAAATTTAAAGGGATAAGTACAAAAGAACAAGGAAATGAAATGGATAAAACAGAGCATATACAACTAACGATTCATGTTTGACTAACAAACACAGGGTGCAATATTTGATTCTCACCTTTGGGGAGGAAACTAGTTAAGCTTAGAATGGTCAGTTAAGAAAGCTAGCCAAGTAATTAGCTATGCACTTATGAAACAAATAAGGAAAATGAAAATTTTAGAGTGCTTTCTGTAAATGTGAATAGTATTAAGAATATTGTAAGAAGAATATGAATTTTGGAGCGGTGTAATACATGTGATGCAGATGTAATTATATTAGGAGACACAAGATTTTTAATAAATGAAGGAAGATTGCAAACAGAGAAACTATGGGGAGGAAAGAAAATTTGGAATTTGGAAAATGAGAGATTTTTCTGGAATAGCCATATTCTGTAGAAATGCACTAAAGATATTAGATATAACTTTACCAAAATGGGAAGATCAACCATTGTAGATTTAAAATGGAAAGAACAATTATTAAGAATTATAACATTATATGCTTATACTAATTGTAAAGAAAGATAAAGTGTATTTTGTTAGATTTAGAAAATGTAATGATAAATATGAATATTATAATAATTGGAGATTTTAATTGTGATTTAAGAGGCAAGTGTAAAAAGAAATAAAAGATATAAGAAAAATGTTAGAAACTATAAGATGTAATAAGTTAAAACTCTAGAACAAAAATGTATGGACTTACAAAAGGGGTATGTAAGAAACTAAAATAGATTATTTTATAACAACTTAAATGGCTAGAATTTCCCCATCTCCTACAGTACATTCAACTAAATATGGTATATACAATTCTCTTAAACCCTGAAAAAAATACCCACCCTAAAAACCTTACTACAACCTTATGCCACTAGCAGATCATTATGCTCCACCAATAAACACCATATTCAAATCAATGTCTCCATAAATCAGGCTGGTGATTCCCTCTTCTCAAATCACATAGGAAAAATCTGGAATACATTACCAACAAAGATTACTACCTCCACATCTCCAGCTCAATTTTAAACTACTCCAAAAACTATTTTTTATCCAGGTGGTTGTGTCCCTGTTCTACCCCTGATTAATTCTGTCATAAATATCCCAGGTCTGTTACTATTTCAGCTTAACTAAAAGTCTCTTTTTCTTTCTCTGTTTTCTTTGACTATTCCTACCATCTATATTTTCTTCTCTATCTTATTTCTAAGACCAATTAAGCAATACTTCATCACGACTTTTATTTTTATTTGAGTATTGTACTACTGTTATGTTTTTTGTATTTATTGTATTATATTTTTCTATGTGGAGTGTTTCTCTCCAGGCATCTGCTGAAAATGGACATGTGTCCAGTCAGACTATCCTGGTAAACAAATGTAAAATACATAAATAAATATAGTATCAAAAGGTTTAGTTATAGGAGAAGGGGGTAGTTAAAACAAGATTTTCTGACCATCTTGCAGTATAACTAGAGAGAAAGGAAATAAGGAATATATAAAAATAGGCAAAGTAATAAAATGGATAAATGAGAAAGTATGAAATGAAGAGTGAAAGCTTAGTAATACAGTTATGTCATATTGCCATGAGAACATTTTATAAAAAATGGCCTGAACAGTGGATGATATTTAAGAAAAAATATAAAAAATGCTTTTTACAGTGGCAACATGAGGTGAGAAAAGCAATGAAAGAAAGAAATGATGCAGTGAAAGATTAAGAACATAATGACAGAAAATACTTTGACAAGGAAACAGAACTATATGAAAGAAATAAAGAAAAAATACAGAAATTGTTATATAAACAATGATATTTTCACAAGGAAAAAAGAGAAGTATTGAGTTATTAATAAAGGGAGATGGTAGTTTAATGAGAGAAATAAAAAAATAAATGGAGAAATAGAAAGAACACAGAAAAAAAGTTATGAATGCTGTAGTGCAATATGTACAAGAAATATTTAAAGAAAAAAGAAAGTAGTGAAAAAATCACGGACAGTAAAACGTTAACAGAAAAAGAGAATAACAAGTTGGGGAAGGAAATCTCTTTAAATGAGTTAGATAAAGTATTAGGATAATTAGTACAAATTCGGCTGCAGACCCAGATGTAATAGGGTATGAAATTTATAAAAATTTAAGGGATTGGCAAGAAATATTTTTAAAGATTTTGAATAAATGGTTAAATGAAAGCTTTATGTATAAAATATTATATAGTGGAATATTTAAAGTCATATGGAGGAAGGAAGGTAAAAACAATTAAAAAACTGGAGACTGATAGTGTTGAATAACAATGATTATATGATCTTTAGAAAATAATACAAAAAAGATTTGAAACTAAAATGGAAAATATTATAGAAGATAGTATATATAGTATAAAGGGGAAGGATTGTCAAGAATTATTAACAATAGTTAGAGAAATTGTGGATGATATTATGGGCAGAAAAGAAGTGAAAATAATGATAGAAGACCTTAAAAAGGCATTTAACACAACTGGTCATGAAATCTTATGGGCAATAATTTAAGAATATAATATAAGGGAGAAAGTTCAGAAATTATGTATGTCAATGTATAGTAATAATAAAGTAAGAATACTTGTAAATGGCTGGTTAAGCTAAGAGGTGCATATGAAGAGTAGTATAAAGCAAGGATGTCCAATGAGCTGTATAGTCTTTGCATTAGTTATGAATGTGGTACTATGTGGAGACTGACAATGGATAAACTGCCAGTAAAAGAAAATATGCCATATAAAAAGAAAAGTGAGAGAATATTGTCAAGAAGAAGAAGAAACTATGGAACATGTGTTTTTGAAATGTAAAAGAGTAAAAAAAAAGTTATGTGAAAACTATGTAAAGAAGATTTTTTTTCAAGATATAAAAGAGGTGGATCAAATAGACATGGATATGATTAAATATCAATAATGTATGAATAGAAGTAAAAATGTATTAAAAGACTAGATAAAAAGTTATTTTATATTATATGGTTTATACGGAATGAAAAAATAAATAAAATTATGTTTAATGGTAAATGGATTTTAACAATATCATCTCCCAGGCCCCTGCTTGTAAACGTTTCATCTCCCAAGCCCTTGCTTACACTTACGAAGGATACAAGAACTTGTCAGAGAGTTCAGATCCATGGCTAGGCTAAAAAAGGTCCTTGTGGTCATTACCTAGTATATACCTATGAACATAAGTAAAATCAGATTTTGGTTATGTAAAAAATGAGTGGGAGTCTAATAAGAATGAAAATTTAGTATGATTGTAAATGAAATTATGAATATGTGTAAACAGATTTGTATTATTATATATTTGTACATATGTAAATATTTGTTAATATGTAAATATTTGGTAAATAAGAGTTATTTCTGTATATAAATAAAGGGCCCCTACTCTTACTCATAGGTGCCATGGGATATTTTACATCCACCGGAATTACCACCAACTCAGGCAGCTGGGACCTCACTTTAACATCTCATCTAAATTATCTATGGCCTTTTGTGTGATGTTGACTTTGCTTTTATCAAGGAGTCATAGCTTGATCATAACTTCAGTACACACTTAGCCACTGCTATTTCACATTGATACTGTGTCCTTGAAGAGGTAGGGTCTTGGTTGAGCTTACAACCTACACTGGACCCAGGCTTAGACTCAAACAGGTCACCTTTGAATTTCTGTTTGTTGCAGGCACAACCTGCAGGTTTCCCTTCATCTACCATTCACCAGATTTTATGAAAGCATTCCTACAACAGTATGCCAACTTCATCTACTTTGTCCGGGGTCAGCAATGTCTAGTTCTGATTAGCAACACTAATATCTGAGTCAATGAATCAGTGGCTTTAGCTAAGGAGTTCTGTAGCATTATGAAATGTTTTGGTTTGCTCATGTTATTACCTCTGCAACACACAGACTAGGTCATACATTTGAATACATCTTCCTATCAGATAAGAAGGCCTTAGATTTGGTGATGGAAACTGATATACTGCTCTGGCCATTTCTTTGTCCACTTTGGCTAGGAGCACCTGCAATATACTCCTCCTGATATTCTGATATTGAGCCGAGAGAAAATTATTAACCATATTACTCTTGATATTTTTTCTTCCACAGTCCTTCAGTTCCTCCCAGAGGATGTTGCAGGCTTATTTGATGCTATGGTAAATTATTATAATAGGTCATTATCCTAGGCACTTGACGGTTTCACCCCAGATTATATTTACCATGTCTCTGCCTGGTGGAATGAACTACAGTTTGACCATGAGTTTCATCTTCTCCAATGAGAAGAATTCAGGTTGCGAGTATCAATGGTACTATATGGGTATTTTGAGCAGGAATCTCAAAATGGATAAGTATTACAGTACATACCAAGCTGATAGCTCTCATAAGAAAGCAGTTTACCTCTCCAGAGATATCTCATCAGCAGCTAACTGACCAGCTATGCTCTTTTGTGTAGTATTTAAGCTGTAAAGCCCAGCATGCCTTACAACTTGTAGAGCCTTATCTGCCCATAAATATGAGTCTGCTTCTCCGTTAAAATATTTATTTTTATTGATAAGATTTCTGCTGTCAGATCTATTCTACTGTTGTCAGATCACATGGGCTTAACAATAATTTCAGGTTGTCACTGCTGTATGTCTTGGTTTTATTTAACATTTCCTGCTATGATGAGCTCTTGATTGTTATATAGGTATCTGGTCTACAGTCTGTGAGCTGGATCCTTGTCTATCTAAACTGGTTCTAGGCAGTGTTGATGTTCCTAATTATATTTAAAGTTTTTAGTTTTCTCACTGAGGTATGTATTTTTTCTTTAGCTTTGAAAGAGGCCCTTCTCATCCCTATTCCAAAGAAACAATTTTTGGATCCAATACCTTTACAACTACAGCCCTATCTTTAACTTTCTTATTTCGGTAAGATTATTGAGAAGATTATTTACACTCAACCTGAGTCCTATCTTACAGCCAAGGGGCACAGTGATTTTTTTTTCTAGTCTGGGATTCACATTCATCATAGTACTAAGTATACTCTTTTTCAGGTAGTCAGGAATTACCTTATGACTCAAAACAAGCAGTACTACTTAATACTAGTTTTAATGGAAATCTCAGTTGCATTTAATATCCTGGACTACAGCATTCTGATTGAACATTTACAAATTTTTGTGGTATCTCTTCCACGGTCTTAGAGTAGATTGCCTCCTAACTCTATGGCCATATGCAGAAGGTTTATTCTACTATTTATACCACCTCATTCTCCTCCCCCTATGAATGCAGAGTATCACAGGGCTTGATCTTAGGGTCCACTCTTGTTTACAGTATGTAAGCTATCTTTGGGAAATGTTATAAAGGAGGGAAACTTAGCATAGTATTGTTATGCTAATGATACCCAACTCTTCCTCACTGTCTCTCAGAAATAAATGGCAAGGCTGTATTACCTTGCTGACAAGCTTACATGTCTACCTCACAAGTGGTTGAAGCTCAGCACCTCCAAAACTGAGGCCATGTCAGTTCATGCTTCCCTGAAAAATTTCTCTTCTTCATCCCTTCCTAGCTACACATTTTTAATGAGGAAATAGGCTTGTATTTGTGGATAAGGTGTATAATTTGGGTATGATCATGAAATGTCAGTCAATGCTTCAGGACCAAGTGTCTTCCAAAGTGAAATCCTCCTGTTTCCACTTGCAGAACATCTCTGGAATCAAGTACTTATTACTTTAGGCTAATCTCTTGGCATATGCCCATGCCTTGGTCTCATTTCACCTAACCAGTGCAACACCCTTGTTAGAAAAATATGTATTAATGTATGTGTTTAGTGCTTATTAGAAGATAAAAGGGTTAACACATTTCATTCTATTTTATGTACAGCTTAGTTTTGTATGAAACTACAAGATGCTTTTCTAAAATGACAATATGCTTTCTGAAACTGCAAGATGCTCTCTGACCTAGTATTTGCTAGCACAGCAAAATTCATGTTTATGCCTTTTGGAAATATACTGAGAAGCAGGTGATTATCTGCTAGGTCCGGAAATTAATGAATAGAATAATACTGTTTTCTATAATGTTACTGAACTTGAACAATTAGCTCTGTTCGTGTTATGAGAACATGCACAGCTGCAGAATAAAACAGATACAGTTAAACAAAGACTGCTTGAAGAAATTAACTATAATCTGTACTTGCTTTGTGCTCGAATTAGCCATAGTACCTTGAATGGTAACACTGCATAGTGAGAAGTTGTATCTGACCGGTGGTCATCAAGGCCACATTGTTTTTCTTAGGAAGTTTTTTCGTAAACTTGATATGCCAGCAGAAAATCATGGACAAACAGCTGCTATGAAATAATATTGAAAGAACTTGTGATTTGTTATATCAACTTGGTAGGCAATGACTTGTAAGAAATGTATAAGAATGGCTTCACTTCCTGATTTTAGTTATACAAACTCTGTATTAGCACGTTTTTGTATCCTTGCTGCAAGATTAAAGTGCCTTAACCTGAACCTGCCATGTATTGATCTTTTTGAAGTTGTTTTTTCCTTTGACAGATTGGTCCTTCGGACCGGATACTCTCACTTCGCCTCAGGTCAGATGTGCCAGGTGGCATGAAACCGTACGGGGAAGAAACCACATCAGTTCTTCTGCACTGAAAGACCTCCGACTGAATTGTCATTCAAAAGAGGCCAGCCACTGTTCTGATCTGTGACTGGAGGACGAGTTATCACACAAACCAGAGACGGTCAATCATGGAGGCTCAGGTAAGGTGAGATTTACCTTTTTTTCTGTTTTAGATCAGGGACTTGATTTGTGTCATCTGTCAGGAGATTTGTTTTGTACAAGTCAGGGACAGGGAGATTGCAGTCTTGTCATAGATCAGGGAAACAGAATAGGTAAGGCAGTTATTCTAGATAAACTGTGAAAGAAAAAAAATTGTGGTACCATGTAAAATAAGAAGGGTTACATAACAGCTCAAGGTTAAAATAAAATGGGAAATAAGTGCACAAAAAGATCCCAAGGTCCGCCATTAACTAAAGATGCAAAATATATGCAATTACAACGTGCCGACAATGTTAGGTACTATACAAAATGGGTTAATAAATATGAATTTGATGGCAAATTAGAAAAATCCTCACTTATTAAACTTGTCAAACAGCTTAAAACTGACGCAAGAGGTCAGGTAAAAAAGCAACGTCAATTAGGCATTCTTCAGGCACACAGGTGGATTGAGGAAGCGAACCGTAGGGAACAAAAGAGTAATAATTCAAAAGCAATGTTTCTAGATAAAGAGGATAATAACTTGGTAACAGCATCAGCCCCTCCACCTCCTCCGCTTCCCTTACCAGAATATGAAGCGGGTGGATAAGTTGGTCCACCTCCGCTATATCCGGCTGTCCCTGCGAAGCCAAAACCGTTTGTCAGAGATCCCATCGAGACTAGGTCTCGAGCACGTAACTTAAGAGGGGATATTGAATACCAAATAAATGAAAATTCACAAGCTATGAGTGAAGAAGAAATGTGTCCGCTCATAGACGTACCAAATCCTCAGGCAGGACAGGAAGGGCAGGACCCAACTCTCCTAGTATATAAACTGTGGACACTGGAAGATATCTGGAAAGCCACAGAGGGAATTCCCCATCCAAAAGTTAATTTTAGAAAATTCTTAGAAGACTTACAAGGCACGAGGTTAAGTTATCATTTAAATGGAGAAGAAGTAGAAAAAGTAGTCAGACAAATCGTGGGTCCAGATTGGCACATGATCAGTGGCAACTGGAATCCCTGTGACGCAGAACACAAGCCATTCCCACATAGCAACGCAGAGCTGGATGACAGAGTGAAAGGTCTAACAGACCGAATCTCTGAGAAATGGAAGCCTAGGGCAGGCTGGACTTGCATTAATCAATGCATCCAACAGGAAAGTGAAACTGTTGATAGATATTATGCTAGATTATTAGAATGTTTTAATAACCATTGTGGAATGCAGGTACCTGAAGACCAAACACGATTCCCCATATGAGCAGCAGCTAAAGAATGCATTTTTGAAAGGCAGTATTGCACCCATTAGCAGCTTTATTACAAAGCATATGGTAGATCACCGTACAAGTAGATTACAGTCATTACTTGAATATGCAAGACATGCTGAAAGGCATTTTAATAACAAAAAGAAAAAGAAAACCCAAGTATTTGCTGTAGAAGACGGAGCAGAAGTTTTTGTAGTACAATCCGGGGAAAAAGGGCAAGAAAAATGCCCAGGGAAACAAACAATCTGATAAAAGATCAGAAGAGTTTGAAGAAAAAAAGAAAAGGGGTGAATGTTTTAAGTGCGGAAAAAAGGGACATTTAGCAAGGGATTGCAAGCAAAACAAGAAGGTAGCCATGGAAGATAAGGAGGGTGAGGACTGACTATATGATAGTCAAGAATCACTAGAAAGGAATAACCAAGAAAAGATAAATGCAAATGTGATAGAAGGAATAGAGAATGTAACAGAAGAAATAGAGGAACCGCAGGAAATCACAGATAGCGAAGAAAGTGAAATTTTAGACTTAGCATTATTGAGCCTAGAGCTCTATTTAGCAGACACGGAACCGGAAGTTACACTTCTGGTAGAGGGGAGGGAAGTTAAATTTCTGTGTGACTCAGGGGCATCACGAACCCTGATACATCCTTCCAAACTACCAGAAAATTCAGAATCATTTGATTACATATTAGTGAAAGCAGCTAATGGACAGCTGTATCGAGAGCCACTCTCCCATAACATAGCAATAACTGACCCTGTTTCAAGGATGACCCAGAAAAGCAAAATTGTTGTTTCTGCAAAATGCCCAGTAAACCTTTTGGGCAGAAACCTTATGCAGATATTTGGCATAGCAGTAGTTCCGACTATGCAGGGTATGGAAGCACAGCGACAAATGGATACTTTTGTAGTGCGACCGGAGGGTGAAACATTTTATTGGTACAGCCAGCACTTGGTTACGACTGGTCCAGGGGCAATAACTGAAGAACTGATGAACGTAGCCATCAGTAAGAGTCCCTCCCTTGACACTGATAAACAGCATTTGTTGCACTGTACTCTGTATTACTGTAGCACACCAGGACCTGATAAGGAATATGAGCAAGAACTGTTTAGAAACCATGCCAACAGATTAGTATTACGTAACCTGTACTGGGACACAGAAGGGAACAGTGTAATTAGCTGTTCATTGCCCCAGGATTCTTTACACTTTATAAATCTAATTGATTACCATATGTTAGTTTAACTAAAGACAAGAATGTGAAATGGGCAGACTTAGGAGAAAAAGTCACAAAGTGGGAAAAACAGACAGAGTTAGAACTGTCAGAACAGGGAGTACAAAAGCAGAAGTTAAATTGGATAACAGACACACCCAGTTGTACACTTGCAGTCAAGTGAGGACAGCTGAGTAGCACTCTTACTAGAAGAGGAATAAAAAGCCTTACGAGGCATACCAGAAACTCTCTGGTCAACAAGAAAATCAGATGTAGGACTTATTCGTACAGCAGGACCAGTTACTATCACACCAAAATCAGCATTTAGACCACAGAAGAGACAATATCCCTTAAGAAAAGATGCAGAAGTAGGAATCAAACCTATATTAGCAGCTTTACTTAAGGAAGGAGTACTGATAGAATCTCCCGATTCACCATGTAACACACCCTTATTTCCTGTCAGGAAAGCAAACAGAGAATGGCGTATGGTCCAAGATTTACAAGCTGTAAATGATGCAGTAATACCTAGAGCACCTATGGTGCCAGATCCACACACCCTGTTGAATGATTTAAAGCCTCAACAGAAGTATTTTTCTGTGGTAGATATTAGCAATGCGTTCTTTTCAATACCAATACACCCTGACAGCCAACATTGGTTTGCATTTACATTTCAGGGGAAAAGGTACACATATACGAGACTACCACAGGGATACTGTGAAAGCCCAACACTATTCACACAGGAAATGGCAAGTAACTTGGCGGGATTTATCCCACAGAGAGGCAGCCAGATTTTACTTTATGTAGATGATATCCTGCTGGCAGCCCCCACCCAGCAAGAATGCAGAGAAGATACCATAGCATTACTACAATTTCTAGCCACTCAAGGACATAAAGTAAACAAAAACAAGTTGCAGCTTTGGAAAAAGCAGGTTAAATACCTGGGATATGTGATATCCAAAGAAGGCAGAATATTAGATGAAGAGAGAAAAATAGCAATTTTACAAGCACCCAAACCAACTACCAAGAAGGAAATGATGTCCTTCCTGGGTACGACTAATTTCTGTCGGAGTTGGATTCCGAACTATGCTTTGGAATCTGCTCCACTGACTGACTTGATATACAAGAAGCCTATGGCAGCACAAGATCTATTACAATGGATACCAGAAGCAGAGTCAGCTTTCTGTAAATTAAAGCAATTGATAGCGTCCTCATTACTTTTAGGATTACCAAACTATCATAAACGTTTTTTCCAAACCGTACATTGTAAGCAAGGTTATATGACATCAGTGTTAACACAGCAACATGGGGACAAGCAATGTCCCATAGCTTACTATTCATTACAGCTGGACCCAGTGACGCAATCCCTGCCCCACTGTGTACAAGCAGTAGTCACAGCTGCAATGGCAGTGCAGGATTCAGCCTCAGTAGTGTTCTTCCACCCTCTCACATTAAGAGTACCCCATGCAATTGTGATTATTTTACTGCAAGAAAAAGTAGCATATCTTTCTTCTGCTAGACATCTTTCCTGTATGACTATACTGTTGAGCCAACCTCATATGACAATTGAACAGTGTACAACTTTGAATCCGTCTACCTTGCTCCCAACCCCTGCAGATGGCACACCACACAGCTGCCTGCAGGAGATTGAGCAAAAGACACTACCTAGAAAAGATCTTACAGATGTTCCCTTGGATGATGCAGAGGTGACATATTACATGGACGGCTCATGCAAAAGGGGTCCCACAGGACAGAATCTAGTAGGATATGCAGTAGTTTCTGATACTGAGATTTTAGAAGCGAAAACTTTACCACACAATTTATCTGCACAAGAAGCAGAATTGATTGCCTTGACACGGGCATGTACCTTAGCAAAGGGTAAATGTGTAAATATTTTTACTGATAACCAGTAAGCTTTTTCTACTGTACATGTTTTTGCGCAACAGTGGAAGAATAGAGGAATGATAACATCTACTGGCAAACCGATTAATCATGCACAGTTTATTTTGGATTTGTTAGAATCTATTCAGTTACCTTAGAAAGTAGCTATTTGTAAATGCGTAGCTCATACCAAGCAACAGGATAGGATTTCAAAAGGTAATGTGAGAGCTGATACAGCTGCAAAGCAGGCAGCTTCAGCTTTAGAAGTATTTTTTTTGAGTGAGGAATTACAACCCTCTGAGATTTTAGATTTAGAAATGTTGAAAACAATGCAGACACTTACTACGAATGTAGAAAAACAGAAATGGATAAACGAGAAGCAATTCTTGAGAAAGGGCTGTACATCTCCAAAGAAGGAAAATTGATATTGCCATCTAACTTGTTTAGATATGCAGCTTTGTTGAGCCATGGGCAGTGCCATGTCTCAACAGGGGCGATGGTACAGTTAGTGAATCGAGTGTTTACAACATATGGGTTTATAAACTACATAAAAAATTTTTGTGCGGCATGTCATGTTTGTAATAAACATCATGCACAAGGGGCGTTGAAGCCTAAGCAAGGGAGTTTCCCTACACCACCATACCCGTTCCATACTATTTGTATGGATTTCATAGAACTAAACAAATGCGAAAATAAGAAGTATTGTCTTGTCATTATAGATATGTTTTCCAAATGGGTAGAAGCTTTTCCAACTAAAAATCCAGATGCAGCTACTGTTGCGAAAATTCTTGTTAAAGAAATTATTCCTAGATTTGGCATACCAGAAAAGATCTATAGTGACAATGGCACACACTTTGTAAATCAAACTATACAACAGTTGAGTCTATATTTTGGAATTTCCTTGAAAAACCATTGTGCATACCACCCACAATCGGCAGGATTAGTAGAGAGGCATAATGGAATTTTGAATAATAAGCTTAGGAAATTAATGAGTGAAATACAAAAGAACTGGGTGCACTGCCTGCTCCTGGCACTGCTGAGCATGAGAACTGTTCCAAATGCAAAAGGGTTAACTCCTTTCGAAATACTGTTTGGGAGGGCATATTATATACCTCAGTGGAAACCTCTCATGCCTGCAGACCAGGAGGCTGACAATTCACTTGCAGAATACATGAGATGACTTTTAAGTAATAAACAACTTTTGCAGTTAAATTCGGTTTCAGATAAAGAACAAACCAGACCATCGGAAGCAGCAGTAGTCCCAGGCACGTGGGTCTGGGTGAAAGTCATCAAGAGAAAAAATTGGACATCACCGAAGTGAGAAGGGCCATACCAAGTGCTACTGTCAACACCCACTGCAGTTAAGATCACAGAGTGAGCGTCCTGGATTCATTTGAAACACTGTAAACTGGTTAAGAACTTTGAACTGGACAAAACCCTTGTTACTGTTACACAACAAGAACAAAATGACCAGATATATAGAAAACAGGAATGCAGAACAACCCCAGAAGTATTGCATGATCATCCTGTTAACCATACTGATAACAATGATCTTTTTGCTGTGGCCTTTCCTTTTTCCAGCCACACAAGCTGAACCAAAGAAACGTGATGCATTGCTCATAGACTGGCATCCGAACTTTAACACTTACCAAGCAATTAAATATGTGTATACTGAAACTTTTAATGTTTCGAATTGCTGGATTTGCACAGCTATACCAACAGCATATGGGGGATTATTAATGGCTGCTGTCCCCCTAGGGGTCAATGAGACCTGGGAAAATTTGATTTTTGATACTACGACTGTAAAATCACAAGACAGAATAGCATTGTACCTGCCTGTTACACAAAAGGGAATTGTGTGTTTTTACAAAAATGATACTGTTCAGGTAGGTTGGAGTAATTGTAATGTGACTGTTCCTTACAAATGTTATACCAAAGCTAATAATGCAGGTTATATTTGTGATACAAACTATGACTCATATCTTGAATCAATGCACAAAACAATTGATGAAATACAACGTAATCCTGTTCTTTTTAAACAACTATCTATTATTGATAAGAAAATGTTTCATGCAGGGCAAGTGTATATTAACACTAAAGTAGAGAATTGTTATTTTGTTTGTGGGAAAAAAGCATACAAATGGTTACCTAAGAAGTGGTCCGGCAGTTGTTTTTTGGGTTACCTGGTTCCGGCCATATGACACACTGCAGCTTTGCCTCAGGGAAGAATTTGAAATGTCAGAGAGGTCACCAAGAAAAGCGGAAATCCAATCAAAAGGCCTGAAAATTCAGTGGGATGAATCGAAGCAGGCTGGAGAAACCATAATTCTGTGAAAAACAAAGATAAACTGACACACATGGACTTGAGTGAAACTATTATATTGTGGGCAGGTATAGCCCCTGCATATGGCACAGTGAAATCAATTTGGGATCTGAGGAAACTGTCCAAGCTTCTCGAAGTAATGAGTGATGCAACTTTTTCTGCTCTCGAATTAGTAACTGATGAACTGAACGCTATGAGAACTGTGGCGCTTCAAAACCGCACGGCTCTCGAATTCACCCTAGCGGCGAAAGGTGGTACTTGCGCTTTAATAAAAGAAGAGTGCTGTTTGTATATTCCTGACAACCAGCATGAGATAAACGACCATCTTGAAGTGATTCAGCAAGTGTCGGCTATGACCAAACCAGGCCCAAACCCACTGACGGACTTTTTCCAGAATTTGTTTGGTGGGTGGGGTAGCATCCTAATGAACATCCTGATTGCCATTTGTGTGGGATTACTCCTATTAGGAGTGTGTGTTTGTTGTGGTATTCCCTGCATGAAAAGATTAATCAAATATTTTATAGACATGTCAGTTTCTGAAACTTTGTATCAAAGTACTGAAATTGAAGAATTGTTGAAAAGTGAAGCACTTTCATAAGTTTAAACCGAATGACTCTCTTAACTGCAAATCATGAACAAGAAGAGGTTAGGAGAAGAAGCAAACTGTTTATGCTTTTGAAAATAGAATAAAAAGTATTAACAGGGGGGAAATGTTAGAAAAATATGTATTAATGTATGTGTTTAGTGCTTATTAGAAGATAAAAGGGTTAACACATTTCAATCTTTTTTATGTACAGCTTAGTTTTGTATGAAACTACAAGATGCTTTTCTAAAATGACAATATGCTTTATGAAACTGCAAGATGATCTCTGACCTAGTATTTGCTAGCACAGCAAAATTCATGTTTATGCCTTTTGGAAATATACTGAGACACAGGTGATTATCTGCTAGGTCAGGAAATTAATGAATAGAATAATACTGTTTTCTATAATGTTACTGAACTTGAACAATTAGCTCTGTTTGTGTTATGAGAACATGCACAGCTGCAGAATAAAACAGATACAGTTAAACAAAGACTGTTTGAAGAAATTAACTATAATCTGTACTTGCTTTGTGCTTGCATTAGCCATAGTACCTTGAATGGTAACATTGCACAGTGAGAAGTTGTATCTGACCGGTGGTCATCAAAGCCATGTTGTTTTTCTTAGGAAGTTTTTTCGTAAACTTGATATGCCAGCAGAAAATCATGGACAAACAGCTGCTATGAAATAATATTGAAAGAACTTGTGATTTGTTATGTCAACTTGGTAGGCAATGACTTGTAAGAAATGTATAAGAATGGCTTCACTTCCTGATTTTAGTTAGACAAACTCTGTATTAGCATGTTTTTGTCTCCTTGCTGCAAGATTAAAGTGCCTTAACCTGAACCTGCCGTGTATTGATCTTTTTGAAGATGTTTTTTTTTTCCTTTGACAACCCTCTACCTGCAACTTTCTGATGCTGAGCATGTCTATTTGTAGGTGTGCAGAATTCTGCAGCCATGTTACTGACTGGCACTTTATGTTATCATTATATTATAGCTGATCTGCATAGCCTGCACCTTCAATTTGTTTTAGAATTGTTTTTAAGGTCCTGGCATTACTTTTTTTGTTCATTTATGACTTGGACCCCTCTTACCAGAAGGAGATGCTGCCATACTGCATCTCTCAAGTGTTGCCCTCAGCTTCCTAGGTGTGCTTAGAAAAATCTGGAATTCATTTTTTTGTATTTCAGGCCCCTCATCTGTGCAACTTACTGCCCAATTTTGGCTAGCTTCCATGTCACTTAAAATTTCTCTCTTTAAACACCCTTTAAGAGTGGGAGATGATTTAGTAACTATTTAATTTTTAATAACCTTAACTTAAACCCATCACTGAATTCTATTATGTAGACTCGATTTCTAATTTTACTTTTATAATCTGTTTTTTTTTTTTTTTTTTATGTTTTATGAAACTTGTTTTAATTTTATTTATTTCAGTTATTTATTCATGTTTTATTGTAACTACAGTTTTGTTTAAAAATACCTATTATAAAACTGAAGTTTAAGTAGATGCTCCTTGTAAATATGAAGTCACTATAACTGCACTCATAATAGTCTATTGGGGTCTTAATTGTGTACAAAGGAAGGTAAGAGCTCCTTGCTTTATGTTAGTAATGCCCCTTTTCCTACATCCAAACATCTCATTGAGCTTCATTACTGTTCACTCGCTGCTTTCCTTTAGCCACACCTGATGTGATTATCCTCAGGTCTTATTCCTCAGTTGATGCTGTTTCTATTTCTCCTCCAACTTTCAGATTTTTTTCCCATTGAGTTTGAGCTTAATGCTTCAGATCCTACTTCTTGTCTTGCCAAACCCTTTTTATACTTTCTATGTGTTCTTATGTCTCAACTCTATTCCATATATTTGTGTCATCAACACAAAGACATATTTTTCACTGTAGGCCTTCAACAATGTCATTTATATAAACATTATAAAGGACCAGCCACAGTACTGACCCCTGTTTTATTCTGCAGTTCATTATCCTTTATTTTGAGTGGACTCCATTTACTGTTTTCTGCAGTGACCTTTTTCAAGCTATTGTTTACCCATATACACCCTAAAATCCACTCCAAGTCTGTCTGCCAAGTTTGTTCTTTAATATTCTTTGTGGTACTAGATCAAAACCTTGATGAAGTCTGTATAAATCACATAGATATATCCATTTTTTTGTTTATTGCTTTAGTTACCCAGTCCAAGAACTGTATTAGATTTATCGAAAATAACTTTCCACCTGTGATTCTATGATGCCTTGCATCCAGTGATCTGCTGGTTTCCAAATATTTCAATTGTATATCCTTCAGAAGTAACTTTATGGGTTTTCCTACAGCTGAGTCCAACAGGCAAATAATTTTCAACTTTTGGACACTGCTCATAAAGACTGTGTGCTATGTACCACCTTAGATTGCCATACCAAACCCTGTTGTGATTCATGAAGGAAGTAACGCAACTGGCTAAAACATTATATGCTGTCTTATCCCACTGTGTAGGAGTTATACTGCTTGCACAAGTACATATCTAAATCACCCGCACCCAGGTGGGGCATGCTGCTCACAAAACAAACTGCAGTAGGGTAAAGCTGATCTCACTGTGGTAACTCTTAGAAATCCAACCTTGTGCAATCCAATGTTGTTATAGCTGGAAGTGCAGTGACTCTTCAACACTAATATGTTGCTCAACAGACATTGTTGAGCACTATATGAGTGTGGTATAAAAATAAATAAATTAATTAAATAAATGAATAAATAGGTTCATAGGTTGGTACTAGGCTATCGGCCCTAGGGCCTATACAAGCCTAGCCATAACAATTCCCTGGCTATTTCTTCCCACAGTATTTACTTCCCTGGACCCCTGTCTAGCAGAGTGACTGACATGATCCCTAGGGTGAATTTCCTTTCTCCCATCCAATCATCAAGGTTCCTTTTGAAGAGGGCCAAAGAGGTGCTCTGCTTGACATGTATGGGCAGTCTATTCCAGAGTATGGGGAGCCTCTGGGTCAGGAGCCTATCCCTCCAGCATGTTTTGTTCATTGTGATGACAAGGTTTAGATCCCTGGAACATGTGTCTCTGAGGGATTGGGATTTCTTTAAGTGTAGTATGTCCAACAGCTCTGGGTTTGACATGGCCTTGTATGTTAAGCAGAGATCACCTCTGAGTAGACGATATGTGACAGTATAGGTGGAGTTTATTTAGACGATCAGCATAGGGAATCTGCTTTAGGCCTGTGATTCTTTTAGTGGGGTATTTCTGTGGCCTTTCCAGTTGTTGCAGATGTCTTGAGAGGTACATACCAAATGGGGCGTTGTATTCTATAATGGGTCTAATGAGGGATGAGTACAGTGGGACAATGGCCTCCTTTTTTCTGGATGAAAACCCCTTAGTGACGAAGTGTGCCACATAGAAGGATTTTCTGACTGTTGCGGCGGTGTAGGTATTGAAGGTGAGACCACTGTCCACCTGTGTCCCTAAGTCTCTTATCACACTTTCAATGTTTAGTGTACTGCCACCTCTGCAGTAATTCATGGGTACATGTTTTTTCCCAGAGGGGATAACTATACATTTCTTGGCATTGAGCTTGATCCCATGGCTCTGGCACCAACCATCTGTTTTTGTAAGGCCCTTTTGTAGAATATCCACATAATTTGGGGATTCAGTAATAGCTCCCAGTTTGCAGTCATCTGTGAACTTTGTTAGCCAGAGTCCCTTAGTGTTGGCCTGTACTTCAGAGAAGTAGATGCCAAACTAGAGCAGTCCCAGCACTGAACCCTGAGGTACTCCACTCATCACTTGCCTGGAGCTGGATTTGGTGTCGACTACTTTTACAGTGTGGGTTCTGTCAGTAAGCCAGTTGGCAACCCATTGAGTGACATAGGGTTTAATGCCCAGCTTAGTAAGTTTATCTATGACTCCATAGTGGAGGATGGTGTCAAAGGCCTTGGCAAGGTCCAGATAGGCTGTGTGGACCACGTTACCTTTGTCCATGGCTCTGGATACTGATTCGAAAAAAAAATCAGGTTCAGGAGACAAAATTGGCCCTTTACAAACTCAAACTGCATGGGGTCCTGTGTTTTAAGGTTGCCAATGTCTTTGTTTATAAGTTCCATGATAATACGTTCCATGGCCTTGCAGATCAGGCTCATCAGACTGATGGGGTGGTAGTTCCTGGGATCCAAGTTGGATCCCCCTTGTGGCTGTGTGCCACTCAGTGGGCACGAAGCCTGAGGTGAGGCTATGATTAAACATGATACTTAGGTGAGGTGCCAGTTCATTTTGTAGTTCATGTAGTACACAGCCTGGGATGTCATCTGATCCCATGGATGCTGTATTCTTAGCTTTGGAGAGTGCGTTTTTTTACCTGTGTGGCTGTTATTACCAGAATTTGGCAATCTTTCGGTATTGAGATGGGCCCTTTAGGGGGTGAGTGGGGGTGAAGTTTGCACTGACTCGATCTGCCAGGATATTGGCAATATCCTTGAGATCAGTATATTTAATGCCATTCTGTTGTAGCTCAGAGCAGATCTGAGCATTGCCATTTAATTATTGACATAGCTATAGAATGCCTTGTGGTTGTCTTTGGAATCTTTCGCAATTTTATTTTCGTAACAAGTTTTGGAGGATTTTATGAGGGATCTCAGCTTCTTACTGAGGCTGGTAAGGGAGTTTTTTTTGCATCCTGGGATTTTCCTCTTTTCTGCAACAGTTTCTTCCTTTTGTTGTAAAGTTTGTTTATGGCAAGGGACCACCAGATTGGCTTTCTTTTTTGGAGTAGAGCGTCTTGGTTCTATTGGTGATGGCACGATTCATGGATGTGCTCGTACAGTGCCTTAGTGTATGATTCAGCAGTCAAGCTTTCAGTTCCCATCTGCATGAGTGTCATGAAAATTGTCACTTCTGACTTGAGTAGCATGAAGTTGGCTTTGGAGAATTTTTTTACAGAGCTTTCCTTACTGGGGGGTGGGGTTTGGATGTGGATGTCAAGGGTGATTAGCTTATGGTCAGACCTGACCAGCGACGGGGTGATCATAGGTGTGGAGCATCAATCTCCCATGTTGGTAATGTCCAGGTCGAGGATACTGGAGCCCCTGGTGGGACTAAGGATTATTTGATCCAGGGCATTGGAATTTATGAATTCCAAGAACTGTTGGGCAAAGGTTTTGGTACATGAGTAGTTTTCCCAGTTAATGGCAGGGTAGTTGAAATCACCCAGTATTAGGGTGCTTGATTGTATCTTAATATTTTCCAGTATGTTTAGAAAGGTATAGTGAGAATCTTGGGGCATGGTGGGGGATCTGTAGCAAGCTACAATTTGGATTGCAGTCTTAGCTAGTGTTAGTTGCACCACCTGGAGAATTTCAGATGCAGTGTGTTGGGCAACTATCCCGGTGTTGTGAATATCCTTGGTGAATATGGACACTCCTCCACCTTTAGTGTTTTGGTCCTGGTTTGGTGGCCAAAAAGTGTGGTAAGAGTTGTAGCCTGGTATTGCAGGGGTGCTCTCTGGAGCCTTGAACCAGGTCTCAGTTACTGCACAGATATAGATGTTCTCCATTTTTAGGAGTGCTTCAAGAGAGTGCATTTTGAGGTTTAGAGTTCTAGCATTGAGTAGCATTACCTTCTGATTTTGCATGCTTGTACCTGTTACGCTGGTGGTTTTGTCCTTTGAACTTTGCCTAGAAAAGGCACTATAGGGGTGGCAAGAGCCTTAGCCAGTAACCTGAATCCCAGGGGTGACAGGTGCAGAACATCTTTGGCAGAGCATCGTGGTCTGTTGATCTTGTCATCCCAGGCAGACAGATACCGGATCCCCTTTGAATGACACCAGAAGCTTAGCCAATTGTTGAAGTCAACAATTTTGTCCTTATACTGTGGTATTATTCTGGTCGAAGGCAGGATGCTACTCAGGGCTAGGGTCATACCTGCCTGGACCACATGATCCAAGAGCTCTTCCATGTCTCTTTTCATGTAGTCCAGGGAGGTATGTCTTAAGTCATTCACTCCAACATGGACAATGACAGAGTCATATTTGTACTTGTTGTGGAGTGACTTGAGTGCATGCGTTATGTGGCAGATCCTGACACCCAACAGGCAGCTGACTGTAATTTTCTCCTTGTTCAGCCTGGTGAGTGGGACATCAGTGTGCCTGACTATAGAGTGACCTATGACTAAAGTGTTGGGTACGTTGTCCTGCCTTAGGGGCTGTTGTTGGGTGGCACACTGGTGTTGTGAGCTATGTGACACTTTGGTTGTGATTGGTGTTTGTTTGCATTTCACTTTCGGAGGTCCTTGTTGCCTGTGCAGGTTACTGTTAAGGGGCTCCACATATGTGGGTTTAGTGTTGCTATGTGTGGGTGTTGGTGGTGTGGGTTTAGAAGGGCTATGTGTTGCTTGAGGTGTAGTGCAGGTGTTAACCTTCTCCTCTTGACTGTCTAGCACAATCTTGGGTGGCGAGAGCTTTGCTTCTAGTTTGGCTATGTAACTGCATCTCTCGCAGGTTGTAGTGTTGGGTGGCAGGAGGAAAGGGTAAGTTTTACCTGTCTAAAAAGTTAAGTTTTAGTGGAGAGTCACTATTTTTAAAACAGCAAGATAGATTGAAAGGGGGTGGTCACTTTTGTATTCTGGTACTATGGAATACAGTAGGATGGCCAATAAATTTAAATATTTGAAGGGGAGGGATTTTTTATAATTATAATTTTGTGCTTACTCACACAAGCCAGTAAAAACAGAGAGAAAATGAGATATATGGTCAAATTAACATATGGGGAAGGCAACTAGAAAGACAGTGGTGTTTAAGAACACTACAGTAACTGGGTGGGGAAAAATTTCTGCCTGACTCACAAGAGACAGAGCTGTGGTCTCTTTTCAAGTTTTAATATGCAGTTAAAAGCAGAATACAAGTAAAACACAAGGTAAATAAAACAAATCACAGTATTAAAAATAGAAAAAGGCAATAAAGTAATAAAACAAATAAAAAGCAAAATAACCTTTCCCTCACACCAAAGTGTAGCAGAATCTGGGTGAGCCTTTCTAGTAAATAATAGTCCAGTTAAATCTCCCCACTCTTCTGCATGGTTAAACTCATAGTAAAAAACTGATACCATGGAAAGATATTTCCTACTGTCTCTGTGGCAGCCTGGTGGACACGAGCACCCAGAGGCAATGTAGCAATTGACTCATGTATATTAACAGCCACTTAAACCTAAAACAAACAAGCACAGTGTGTAAGTAGTTACACTATGAAAACTGAGACGACTCTCACATACTAACAAATCAAATGACAAACAGGTTGTCAGCACATGCACATTACTTCTCTGTCTAAATAAGGTCTCAACACGTAAACCCACATATACAGAGATGCTCACAAGTAACTTACCAAAACTTCAGAGGCCTCCTGTCCACTGGCCTCAGAAACCAGATGCAAAAAAAACTAAGCCAAAATCAACCCTACACATAAAAATGCATATCACAGTGTCTCCACAAGCAAGCTACTAAGGCAAAACACCACACATTCAAGCATCTTGGTCAAAGCAGACTCCAATGTGAGACGCAAAGATGCCCCACTCTCCTGGTTGGATAAAGAGAGGGTTAGAGTGAGTTGCTTGTCAGGGGCCAAGATTCACCAGAGCATGCAGGTACTCAGGTCACTCAACCACAAGTACCAGTATGACTCAGTCATAGTCCATGTGGCTGTCAATGACCTGAAATGTACCATGATGTACCTCTGTGAATACATGTTGCAGGCTGGTATGAGCCCACATTGAGCAGAATTCTACCCTCATCAAGAATGATACACAATACAAATTTCAATAATTGGTTTAGCTACTGGTGTCATTCCAAGTCAATCAAGTATTTGTCAGCCTGGGATGACATGATCGATAGACCACGCTGCTTTGCCAGAGATGGTCTGCATCTGTCACTGCAGGGCTTTTGAACTGGGGAAGGTATTAGCCACTCCCCATAGTGCCGTTTTTAGGCAGTGCCAAACCAACAGACCTACAAATTCTTCTAATGCCAAGCTGAAGGTACAACTACTCAATGCTAGGAGTCTTGACAACTCCCTGGAAGCTCTCCTGACTCAGGAGAATGACAACGTCTCTGTAGGTACAGAGACATGGTTCAAGGCTGCAGAAAGCACCCCAGCAGTACAAGGCTACAATGCTTATCACACATTCAGACCACCCTCTGAAAAGGAAAAAATAAAAAAATAGGAGGTGTTTCCATTTACATAAAAACAATCACACCTCTAGATTTGTCAAGAAGGATGACTTGCTTGAACTACTCCATATCCAACTGACCACAGGCAAAATCCCCACCATATCACCTCTTGCTAGTGGTCCCCAACTGTGAACCATGAAAAACACTCTGCATACCTGAAGTTAATAGAATCACTTACCATTCAGCCCAACACACTACTCATGGGCAATTTTAACTACCCCCCCCCATAAATTGAGAAAAATACATGACCATTAACTTGCAGGCTCAGAGATGGACTTTGTCAATGCAAATGCTCTGGAACAGCTGGCCTGCACTCATACTAGGGGATCAAATACCCTTGACATAGTATTTACAATCATGGAGGAGCATTGTACCCCCCCCCCCGCAGCATAATGTCCTCATTGGTAAGATCAGATAATAAATCAGTCTCCTTTGAAATAAATGTAATGGTAGAATCACCATCAAACCCTAAAATCCAAAATATTTTTTCCAAGGCAAAGTACCTCCTATTAAGTGATAGCATAGGTAATTTTAAAGCTCCCCCTAACCCAGAAAACATGGAGGTCTGTATAGAAGTATATATGAATATCCTGTATAACCACTTAAACAACTGTATAAAAATGACAGTGCCTGACCAAACTAAACCCAGGTCTAGCCAGAAAAACAAGTCACCCTGGTGGACCCTTGACATAAATAGACTATACAACAGAAGGAATACATTCCTGTCTAGTAGCAAGTAAGAAGGTGCACAACAGAGAAAAAATCCCTCATTAATCTCAACAGGCAAATCAGGGAACTAGTCTAGTCTTCAATAGCTAAATACCAGACTAAAATATCCTCCCATGCAAAGGATAACCACAAAGCATTTTAGTTATGTTTGATATCTTAAGGAAAACACTCAAAAATGTGCTGAGTTGGCTGTAGATAGCACTACCTATACTTAATCAGAAGAAATAGCAAACCCTCTGGCCAATAAATTCAGCTCAAATTTCTCCCCTCATCACCTTTAGTCACTCCCCATGAAATGCCCATACCATTCCTTTGCATGTTATTACAAAAGAATAGGTCTTCACTGTGCTCAATTAAGCTAGAAACATGGCATCAATGGGCTTTGATGGAATCCCAGGGTGCCTAATAAATAGTTTGAAACATGACCTCACAGACCCACTAGGATCTCTGTTTAACTGCTGTCTCCAGACCATCAATGAAAATAGGAAACTACTGACCCATAAATAGGACTGGCCTCATATGCAAGACTATGGAAAGAATAATCATGGACCTGATTAACAACGACATAAGAAATCTCGAAAATCTAGACCTAATCCAGTTCAGCTTCATCAAGGGCAAATTGTACCCGCTCAGTCTGGTGAACTTTGAGAAGGTCACCAAGGCCATGAATGAGGTTAAGACAGTGCATACCACCTACCTTTACCTGGCCAAGGTATTTGACACAATACTCCACATGGGTGTTATAGATAAACTCAAAAAATTGGGCATAAACCTCTGCATCACCAGATGAATAGCCAAATGGCTCACGGATAGGACACATTTTTAGAGTGGGAGAATCCACATCCAGCAAGAGGCCAGTCACCAATGGAGCACCACAGGGCTCAGTGCTGGGCCCCCACTTGTCTGATATATACTTCTCAGATGTCAAGGCAAAGGTAGATGGCCTTTGGATGACCAAGTTTGCTGATGACTGCAAGTCGGGGCAATCACTGACTCCCCAAACAATTTTGATATCCTACAGAAGGGTGTGATGCAAACTAATGATTGGTGTCAGAGCCATGGCCTCAAATTAAATGTGAAGAAGTGCATAATAATACCCTTTGGAAATCAAATACCCCTGCAAATTACAGCATTGACACATCCCCCCCACCAGTGGACCAAGTGGTGAGAGATCTGGGTACTCAAATGGATAGTAATCTGAACTTTGACCACCATGTGTCCACGGTTGTGAGGAAATCCTTCTATGTGGCTCAGCTTATAAGGACGGGCAAGACATCCAGTTCTAAGATTGTCATTGTACCACTGCACTTGACCCTCATCAGACCAATAATCAAGTACAATGCACTCTTTGGCATGTACCTCACCAGGCACCTGCAACAGCTGGGCCATCCTCAGAGCTTTCTCACTAAACAAATACAGGGTATAACCAACATGTTATATGCAGACTGATTAAAAGCCCTATCACTGTTATCAGTTTCCTACCAATTGCTGAGGGGTGATATATGCCTGACCAACAAGGCAGTCTCTGACCCAACCCTGATGGAATTGTTGCATATTTAAAAAACTAACTGCACGAGGGTTACCCACTACAAAGATCTAAACCTGATCTCTGACATGAATGGATCATGCTGGAGAGACAGATATGTGTACTGGAGATTGCCTTTCCTCTGAAATAGGCTTCCTATTCACATGAAGCAGAGCCCTTGCTTGACCATCTTTAAGCACAATCTGAACCAATGGATTGGAAATCACAAATTCACTCCTGGGGATGGCACCCATTTCCCTTATAGACAGAGGTAGTCTGTAAAGACTGTCAAAACCCCACTCGCTGACCCTTGTTATCTTTTCCCTAGGGATAAAAAATTTGGTAAAATCTGGGTAAAGCTGGCTAGGCTTGTAAGGGCTCTTGGACCATTAGCCTAGTACTCTGCTATGAACCTATGAACCTATGAACCTGTGCACTATGTCTATGAATATACCAGGCCCATCCTGTTCCTTGTCTTGTGAAGAGGAACCATAGCTGTTCTCTGCTATTCATCAGGATCATTACTCTCCTTAAACAACTAAATAATTATTGACATTAGCTATTACCCATGGCAGGGCTAGGCACCTGTGTGGTGCTGTGGTGATGGTCACTGTTGATGTGACATCCCAAACCCATGTATAAAATGGGAAAAAGGGGATTGATGCTGATGTTGATTACCTATTCTCCTCTAAGTCCTCAAAAAATTCCAGGGTGAGGTTAATCAGGTCAAATGGGCCTGAGACCCTTCAGTTGCTGGAGGTATAGTATGACATCTTCATTTGTAAAAAGAAAATTCATCACATTTGTCCCTATCAATCCAATCTGCTCTCTTCTTTTGTGAATAGAGGGAAGTATTCATTTAGTAGGCTGTATTTTCATTGTCCTCTTCCCCTGAGCCCCATCTATTTTATTAAGTGATACAACTGTTCAGTTTGCCTTTCCTCACTCTGCTATGTACCTGTATAATGTTTTATATCACTCCTTGACTAAATTAGACATCTTTTCCTCAGTTTGTGCCCTTCCTTTCTGTCTTCCTTTCCTGCTTCCTTCTACTTTAATTGATGTTATGTTGTCTTCCTTTCCTGCTTCCTTCTACTTTAATTGATGTTGTTATGTTGTCTTCCTTTCCTGCTTCCTTGTACTTTAATTGATGTTGTTATGTTGTCTTCCTTCCCTGCTTCCTTCTACTATAATTGATGTTGTTATGTTGTCTTCGTTTTTTGTTTCCTTATACTTCCTAAATTATATTGGATTTTCCCTGACCTTCAAAGCAACCTTTTGGAAAACCACATCTCCTTCCTTTTAATTTATAAATATGTTTTTCTCAAAGTATTTTTGCTTCTATAGTGGCAGTTTTATGTATTTCCACTCATTGGTGTTATTGCTTCCTGCTTGTGTTGCCTTAGTGGACTGCCTCCATTTTTGCTAGTCTGCCGTCTGTCTTCTTAAAATCCAGAATCCACTGTTTTGATTGGCTTCACCTTAATTAATTTGACTGTGAACAATGCTATTTGATGATCATGTGCTTCCAGTTGATTGCCTTCTTGATGTAAGGGCCACTCCATTTCTATTTATGAACACATGGTCTAAGCCTGCTCTTTCCAAAACATATCTCTAGTACTAGTTATGACTTGCTTCTTGTATTGTTTCTATGTCTTTCTGAAATAGATCATCTGTCTTGAGCTGAGCAATAACAACCATGTTCCTTTACCACATAGCTGCCCAAGAATTCCTTAAGGATTCATTATTTGTGTCTCCTATGCATCACACAAAGCAGGCCTCTTCCCCCAATTCTTTCCTCATGAAGGTAGAGTTCCACATCAGAAGTTGTTTCCTTCTCATTTGGGATTGCATGCCATGCACCTGGGGAACTCCCATGTGTAATTTTACAATATTCTTTGCCCTCCACTGCTGGTACTCCCACAGAGAAATCAGTCTGTGTCAGAACAGCAAAAGAATTATGAAAACTTAAACTGAAAATGGCTATTGTTACACTATCTTCACCCACTCACAGTGTACTCTGGTCCAGTTGTTCCCCATTCTGCCTCATCTGTAAGGCAAAAGCAATGGACATTTTGTGCTCTGGGTGAGAGGGGTGATCACCTGAACGCTTGCAATCTTTTGCCAAAGATATGAGATGAACGATGACAGACCACTTCTGTTCACCCTCCAGAAGCCTCTAGATCACTGGTCTACAACCACCATACTGCATGACTCCCATCATTTATCAGTTGTTGGTTTCTTAACTGCTTTTGTCTGCTTTCTGCTTCACATTTGCATTTAGATTTGTTTGCTGTAATTCATTTATGTAGGCCTTTACTAATCTCTTACTCAAAAGTTATAGTTGCAGGCAGACTTGCTATTCTTAATTGTTCAGACCTTAAGCTGATGGAGGAATTTAGTGCTGCTTTGGGTTCCTCTGTTAATATTTTCCTCTTACTGCTAAAGTGAAAATTCCTGAGATCTTGTCAAACCCTGGTACTATAAAAATGGAAGCTGTTTAAGAACTGGGAATAATACTAACTATTTCACAACTCAGAGGTTTAAAGTAGCATTAGAGAAGGAAACATAATGCACTGACAAAAACTTGTAGCTAACTTGCTTGTGTTAAATATTAAAACTCCAAAAGATTTCAGCAAAGAGAAACAATATTTTTGAAATAACCAATTTTGCAATACAGTCCTGTGATAACTTGGGTATTATGCTGGGCAGGTTGTCAAATTTCTACTCCAGCATTTATGTCATTAACTGTAATAGAGCAGTAAACTTAAACAGCTTCCATTTTTATAGTACCAGGGTTTGACAAGATCTCAGGAATTTTCACTTTAGCAGTAAGAGGAAAATATTAACAGAGGAACCCAAAGCAGCACTAAATTCCTCCATCAGCTTAAGGTCTGAACAATTAAGAATAGCAAGTCTGCCTGCAACTATAACTTTTGAGTAAGAGATTAGTAAAGGCCTACATAAATGAATTACAGCAAACAAATCTAAATGCAAATGTGAAGCAGAAAGCAGACAAAAGCAAAACTGCTCTACAAATTGTAGCATGCTACAGGCCACCCTCTCAAACTCAGGAACCCTACACAGCCTTCCTGAAGACACTGGAGGGTATAAATGTATCTCCAAACACCATCATATTGGGTGACTTCAACTACCCGAATATAGACTGGGAACATTACTCAAGCCCTAACTTTCTAGCCCAACAGTTCCTGGAGTTCATAAATTCAAATGCCATGGAACAGCTAGTCACTGTTCCCACGAGAGGAGAAAATATACTAGATCTCATTATCACAAACATGGGGACAAAATGCTCCACACCGGAAGTATATCCCTCATTGGTGAGATCTGATCATAAACTAATCTCACTGGAAATCCACATCCCTCCCCCACCCCAAACAAAAAAGACCACAGTGAAGAACTTCTCTAAAGCAAACTTCACACTACTCAAGACTGGTGTGGTATCTTTCAAGGCCCCTGAGCCAGTGGAAACCACAACCCAAGCTGCAGAAGCCCTTACAAATGCCTTTTATGAACACCTCCAGGACTGCATGGATCAGGCAATCCCAAATAAAACCAAGACTCTTTCCACAAAGGGCAAACGTCCAGTCTGGTGGACCCCAGTCATTAACAAACTTTACAATAAGAGGAGAAAGCTATTACATGATAGAACAAAATCCATAAAAGGGAAGTCACCCCTGATCATTATTAGTAAACAAATACGAGCACTCATAAAATCAACTAAGGCCAATTTTGAGAGAAAAATTGCCATGGATTCAAAGGACAATCATAAGGCCTTTTTCAGCTATGTTAGGAATCTGGGTGGAAACTCCCAGATATGCTCAGAATTAGTCCAAAATGATACAAAAATCACTGAACCCACAGACATTGCCAACATACTGGCAGACAGGTTCAGTGCAAACTTCACCCCCCTCTCCCCCCCTAAAGGAGAGATAACTATGCCAGCAGAGTGTAGCCTCCCAGACATCTCAAATGCGCAGCTGAAAGCTGCTCTCTCTAAAGCTAAAAACACAGCATCAATGGGACCGGATGGTGTCCCCGGCTGTGTGCTACATGAGCTAAATGAGGAATTAAACCCGCACATAAGGCAGCTGTTTAATCTCAGCCTTACCACAGGATACGTGCCCAAGGAGTGGCGTACGGCAACTGTCGTCCCACTCCACAAAGGCGGTGCCTCTACGGACCCTGGTAATTACTGCCCCATAAGCTTAACAAGTCTAGTCTGCAAAGCTATGGAGAGTATCATAATGGAGCTCATAAACAAAGATATAGGGGACTTGCAGACATTGGACCCGACCCAGTTTGGCCGTCAAGGGAAGATCATGCCTTTTGAACTTGGTCGACTTCTTGAAACAGTCACCAAGGCCATTGATGAGATGAGGAAAGGCAGTCCATACAGCCTACCTTGACCTTGCAAAGGCCTTCGACACAATACCCCACTCGGGTATTGTAGAAAAACTTACCAGCTTAAATGTAAACCCATATGTCACAAGATGGGTTGCAAACTGGCTTAAGGACAGAACCCACAGGGTTAGAGTTGCTGGCGCTATGTCAGACTCCAAGCCGGTCACAAGTGGTGTCCCACAGGGCTCGGTCCTTGGCCCCCTATTGTTCGGCATCTACTTCTCAGAAGTACAGGCCAACATGGGAGGACTTTGGCTGACAAAGTTTGCAGACGACTGCAAACTGGGCAACATAGTGGAAAGTGCATCGGACACGGATATCCTTCAGAAGGGACCCACGGAAACAGATAGCTGGTGCCAGAGCCATGGCCTGAAGTTAAACGCCAAACAATGTATAGTCATACCCTTCGGGAAAAACAAGGTAACCCCAAGCTACCATATAGGTGGCAATCCACTAATTACAGAAGAGGTTATCAGGGACCTGGGGACCCAGGTTGACAGTGGCCTTTCTTTTGACACTCACGTTGCTAAAGTGGTTAGAAAGACCTTCTACATTGCCCACCTGATCATGAGGGGATTCACATCCAGATCTAGTGAGGTCATTGTTCCCCTGTACTCTTCACTTATCAGGCCAATGATCGAGTACAATGCCCCATTCGGGATGTATCTCACCCGACATCTGCAGCAATTGGAGAGACCCCAAAAGTTCCTCACCAAAAGGATAAAGGGACTCCAAAATCTGTCATATGCTGCCAGATTGAAGAAACACCAGCTCTATTCAGTTGCATACCGTCTGCTCAGAGGTGACATGTGCCTGACATATAAGGCCATGTCCAACCCGGAATTAATGGACATGCTCCACCTCAAAAAATCCAAATCCACCAAAACCACTAGAGCAAGCGACTTAAACCTTAGCACGGATATAAATAGGATGTGCTGGAGGGATAGATTTATCACTCAGAGACTCCCTATGCTGTGGAATAAAATCCCGGTCCATGTGAGGCAGAGCACCTCGCTGGCTCTGTTCAAGAGAAATCTTGACCTGTGGATGGGAGATCATAGGTTTATCCCGGGAATCATCTCTGTGTCACTGCTGGACAGAGGCACAACAAACTAATGGGCACAGTATTTTTTCATATAAGGGGTGGCGTAAGCCACAAAAATTTGGGCTAGGCTTATAAATGCCTTAGGGCAGATAGCCTAGTATAAACCTATGAACCTATGAACCTATAAGGTCAGTCTTTCATTTTCAACCAAAATGCACTCTGAAAAGTAGCATCTGCTTCTTGGCATAGCAGCAGATGAGGAAAAACTATAAAAATACCCCTCTGTATTTATAGTTTACTGGTTTATATTACTATTTATTTATTATTATGAATTTATTTCCATTTGTTGACCTGGTTGGTCCTACTGACCTGAAGTCCATTTTCTGACAAGGCCCAGGTCAAAAAGTTCCAAGTCATACCTCTCAACCTCTTAGAGCAGGAAATCTGGACAAAGCCATAAATAATTGGGGGGGGGAGGGGTGGCATAGGGATAAGTTTTAAATATCGCTATTACAAACTTAGAAAGTTGATAGAATAACAGGTTTTGCATTTTTGTGAGTTTTCTGTAGGGTTTAATGTCTGAAATTCAAATGTCTGCTATTATTTTCTGCTTTCAGTCCTCAATGATTTGCCAATAATTTTCCAGAAAACCAAACGTTTATGAGGAACAAACCAAAAATATGAGCCAGTAATATGGACAGTCTGCGAAAATCTGGACAGTTGAGAGGTATGCTCCAAGTACAGTTAGAAATACAACAGTGCAAAAGAATAACAGTATATACAATAGAATTACCTGCAGTTAGCAATGTAAATAACTCTATTAGAAAGAAACAGCGGCTAATATTCATAAATATTGGATTTATTGCATAGGCATAGGGTACAGAAAGAATGTCTGGAATACTCTAAGGCTGGTATTCATAGCCCCGGGTTTCTCACTTGTATAGCAGTTATCTACAAAGATTGCTGCAATGTCTAAATGCAAATATGGAAAGTACAGGTTATTCATAGTAATTGAATGAGAATGTATTTTAAGACACATGCCCATGTACAGTACTAGCATAAAGTAGCTGAAGATATTTATTAAGTGTCTGCAAAGGACTATGTGAAAGCCTTAGACTTCATATGATTTTGTAGATACTTGAATATTGACATTGAATGCCTTCCCTGGTAAGGTCAGACCACAAAATGGTCTCCTTTTAAGTAAAAATAAAACCTGGACCCACTAAACCGAGAATATTCAAGAATTATTCTTAGGCTAACCTCCTACTATTAAGTAAGAACCTGTCAAAATTTCAAGCCCCTATAAACCCTGAGAACACTTCTGCCTATGCAGAACTGTTCACAGAAACCCTGTACAAGCATGTTAGTATAGAGGCAGCTGTACTCACCAGGAAGAAGTACAGAACTAACTCAAAAAAACAAGCCTCCCTGGTGGAATCACAAAATCAATCGGATGTATAACAGGAGGAAGAAAATCATGGCAAAAATTAGAAAGTGCAGCATCCAGCAGGATCAAAGCACTCTCATTAAACTAAATAAACCACTCAGAGGACAAATAAAGTCTACCAAAGCCAAATTTGAGGTACGTTTGGCCTCCCAGGCCAAGGACAACCACAAAGCATTCTTTAGCTATGTCCACAACCTCAAAGGCAATACACAATTGTGTGCAGAGCTCATTGTAAATCGAGCCACCTATACTGAGCCAGAAGATAAATTCAGCTCCAACTTTACTCCTCTCTCCCCCTCAACCTTCCCTCAGGAAATATCATCAGATATAACCCCCCCTGCTATCACTAGGGCACAGGTCCTTTATGCTCTCTCTAAGACCAAGAACACTGCATCAATGGGCCCAGAAAATATCCCAAGATGGCTTCTAAATAGCATGAAACATGACCTATCAGAGCTTCTGGAGTTACTATTTAACTGTAGCCTCCAAACAGGCACCATGCCTCATGAATGGAGAAAGGCAACAGTCGTCCCTCTGCACAAAAGTAGGCCATTTACAGACCCTGGAAACTACAGACCCATAAGTCTCACTAATCTTATATGTAAAGCCAGGGAAATAATTATCATGAATATGATCAATAGAGATATAGTAAACCTCCAGACACTGGAGCCAACCCAGTTTGGTTTCATAAAGGGCAGATCTTGCCTACTTAACCTGGTGGACTTCTTTGAGAAGGTTACCAAAGCAATGGATGAGGGTAAAATTGTTCACACTGCCTACCTTGACCTGGCCAAGGCATTTGACCCAATACCCCACTTGGGCATTGTTGACAAACTTAAGAGGTTAGGTACAAACCCGTATGTCACCCAGTGGATAGCCAAATAGCTTACAGACAGGGCCCAGGAAGTTATAATTGGGGAGTCCACCTCTATAAAGTGGCCAGATACAAGTGGAGTCCCTTAGGGATCAGTCCTTGGACTGCTCCCTTTTGGCATTTACTTCTCATAAGTCAAGGCCAATGTCAGTGGTCTCTGTCTGACTAAATTTGCAGATTATTACAAGTTAGGAGCTGTCATTAAATCTCACATTGACACAAATGTCCTCCAGGAGGGGCTGACACAGACAAACAACTGGTGTCACAGTCATGGGCTAAAAATAAATGCCATGAAATGCATAATAGTATCCTTCGGGAAGTCATCCATCCCTGGTAACTATCATATTGACAACACACCCCTTAGAGTTGACCCAGTAGTCAAGGATTTGGGGACACACATAGATAGTAATCTAGCCTTTGATCATCATTTGTCTACAGTGGTGAGGAAAACATTCTATGTTGTGCAACTTATAAACAAAGGTATGGTATCTAGGTCCAAGGAAGTAATTGTTCCACTGTATTCGGCATTCATCAGACCTATCATTGAGTACAATGCCCCCTTTAGCATGTACCTAACCAGGCATATTCAACAACTGGAACATCCACAGAGGTTGCTCACTAAAAGAATACAGGGCATAAGAAATATGTCCTATGCAGATCACCTCAAGGCCTTATCCCTGTTTTCTATCTCCTACAGGCTTTTGAGGGGAGTTCTATGCCTGGCATACAGGGCATTGTCAAACCCCACTCTGATGGACTGCCTTCATATCCTCAAAACAAACAGTACCATAATTACCCATTCTAAAGACTTAAACCTTGCCTTTGATATAAATAGGACCTGCTGGAGAGATAGGTATGTATCCCAGAGACTACCCCATCTAGGGAACAGGCAACTCATCCATGTGAAGCAGAATTCCTCCCTAATCCAATTCATGTGCAATTTGGACAATTGGATGGGAAACTGGAAATTCATCCCTGATTTGGCACCTATGTCTCTGATGCAAACAGGTAACCTATAAATGGTTCATCTTCATGCTTGCACTTATCAAGGGTATCAGAACTAGTCGAAATTTGGGATGCATGGTTAGGCTTAAAAAGGCCCTTGTGGTCATTAGCCTAGTAAACACCTGTCAACCTATCAACCTATGAACATGACTATGCACAGTCACTCCTGGAAGACTTAAGGCAAATGGCAGACAGAGCAGCTTTTATTATTAATAATATTTTGAAAAAAATAAATGGGTGTAATATGTTTTATATAGAGGTATCCTTATGTGGATACCATGATTGGTTTCTTAAAAGAATGAAAAGGGGAAGATAGGAAAGAGTGAAAAGGAAAGACATAACAAAGAATGAAACACAGAAGGAAACACTGAGAGGGTTGTGCTAGTGGAGGTGGGAGTGGAGGCATACTATGTTTTTGTCAGGGGATAGACCCCCCCCCTACTTTTTAAATTTTTTTTATATAAGAGGCTAATGTGGGTTGAAAGTAAGTAAGATGCTGTGGCAGAGAGGATAATGGAAGGAGGTGTGAAGAGGAGGCCAGGCCAACAACAAGCACTGGTCCACAAGACCTCAGACATTTCCATTGTCTGATGGTGTTGCAGTGGAGGACACAGATGTTTAGAAGACAGAGGCTTGTGGTGGCAGGGTGGTAGGTTTCAACCAGGGCAGTAGGTCTTCTATCTGCTAAAAGGAATCCTGCTCTGGCTGAAGATGTCCGTCCACTTCCTGCTCTAGCACTTCCTCAACCAAGTCCCAAAAACCATGACCAGTGAAGTTTGCTAGGCTGCCATGTGCTAGGGTGCCTTCAGAATTGGTGCTACAGTCCCATTACCACATAGGTGGTAATCCATTAAGTACAGAAGAAGTAATTAGGGACCTGGGGACCCAAGTTGATAGCAATCTCTCATTTGACAACCACATGGCCAAAGTGGTTAGAAAAACATTTTATATAGCCCACCTAATCATGAAGGGATTCACATCTAGATCAGGGGAGGTCATCGTGCCTCTTTACTCATCCCTCATCAGGCCCATAATTGAGTACAATGCCCCTTTTGGGATGTACCTTACCAGACACCTGCAGCAACTGGAAAGACCCCAAAAGTGCCTCACCAAGAGGATCAAAGGGCTCAAACAGATGCCATATGCTGCCCGGTTAAAGAAACTCCAGCTCTACTCAGTGGCATACCGCCTGTTCAGAGGCGATCTGTGCCTGATGTATAAAGCCATGTCCAACCCAGAATTAATGGACATGCTGCACCTCAGAAAATCCAAATCCCATTGAGCTACGCGCTTGAGAGACTTGAACCTCAGCACTGAAATAAATAGGACATGCTGGAGGGACAGATTCATAACCCAGAGGCTCCCTTCACTCTGGAATAAAATCCCAGTCCAGGTTAGGCAGAGTCCCTCATTGACTCTCTTCAAGAGGAATCTTGATGAGTGGATGGGAGATCGTAGGTTTACCCCGGGTATCACTTCTGTGTCACTGTTAGACAGAGGCACAGTATACTAACCTCGAAAAAGGGCATAGCAAAATAAATTTAAAATGGATGGCGAAAGCCAAACACATTCTGGCTAGGCTTATAAATGCCCTAGGGCAGATAGCCTAGTATGAACCTATGAACCTATGAACCTATGAACCCTGTGAGGATATCCCTGTACAGGCAGAAGGTAAATGTTCCATAACCTGGGAGGCACTTGGAAAGGCTGCTCCTAAAAATTCTGGACTTATAAAAAAATTAACAGAAATAAGAGAGAAAGAAAATAAAGACAAATAAATGCATAATTAAAATGAGAAAAAGAGAGAAGGGGAGACAAACAAGAAATACAAACAATAAGTTCACATATAATGTAAGAAAATCTTTATCAGTGAATATTTTATTAAATTATTAAATTTTTATTTTTATCAAATCCATATTGAACTAAAACAAAATGGATGGGAAGTGCTTATGCATACATGGAAAGAACAACTGGTCATTTTTAAATTTGCAGTCCATTGATAATAATGAGATATGCTGGTTTAACATAAGAAATGGCAACACAACAGAAATTTCTGCCTTATATGGATTTGGTTGTAATACTGTTCCAAAAGCAGTTTAGTCTTTCTGTTATCTTTGTGTATAAGTATTCTTGCAGATATACATAGTAATGAAATCAGCTAAAGACAGAAAACAGAATTTATTACTTGACACATCTTTATTTTTTTAATGGTAAGGTTTTAGTCGTACTTTCAAGCACCCTCAGTTGATCTGGCCAGTCTCCTACGTGGTTGACTGGTATTACGTTTGATCTCTTCGACAACATAGAGAACGCATAACAGCATGGTTGTTTACGTCTGACTTTTTTCTTTAATACTTCTGATATGACTACTAGTACTATTGGGCAAGGCATTGCACTTACTGTTGCACTTACTTTGTATATGTGCTTATTATTTAAACATTATTTACTCATATCTATAACATAAAACATTGAGATTGCCATACTATGCTCATATTTCCTGTAATGCAAGTTTAAATAGTAGGAGTACATCTTCCTTCAAATTGTTATACTTATATATGTAGACCTAGCTTGCCTGTTTTGGGCGGGTTGTTATCTGGAATCTTATCATACACTTTCAGTGTAGGTTCTACTTTCAAGTATTATGGTTTGCATACTTTTAAGCTGCAGTTTTAGGCAACACGTAAATTATCTTCACTCAGAGGCAGAAGCTGTACATATACACACTAATAAAAATGTAACAATAAAACGGAAATGTTTACTTCCTATCAATTCAACCTTCATTAAATAAAACATATTTATTGTTCCAGATAATTGCAGTACAATAATATGTGCTTTACTAATATTCTGCTTAATAATAAGCATATAAGGGAGTGGTTTAGAAATGTATACAGAAAAAATACAACTGGTCATCTCCCACTAAACTGTATGTTGGTCATTTATTTGACACTATAACCTCCAACCCCTCCCACAGACTCCACTATGGCTGGGATGTGGTGCCTGACTCAGTTCAGCCATCTTGCACTTGCAGTTGATATTGTGGAAGAAATGACTGTCTTATACAATTATAATAATAAATATTATCTGGCCTACACAAAATCCTTTCTTTGCAAAAAATGTCTGCGTGTAGATGAAAGTATGTGGCAAAACAAATATTTGTTTTTGTGTATAAATTCTTACATTTATATACATGAAACAAACAATTGTAAGTGCCCACCATTCATTTATATGGCAGATAAAAGACATTAATGAAATCATTAGTTTTTATTTTATACCTGTTACTGCTGCCATGCCTTGCTGTCACTAGCTTTTCCAGTATTAGACCTGAATATCAGGAAGGAATAATTTTTTTACACAATCCTCCTGCAATATAGCAGCATTAATATTTTTTTTTTTTGGGGGGGTGCCTTCTGTTAATTTTTGCAGAAATAAATATTCCTGCGTGTGTCTGTATCAGCTTATAGTGAATGTTGAGTGATTTGAGGTGATAAGGTGTGCCAGACGATGTTGGATGAGCAGGGATGATGTTTCATGGTTGTGTAAACTCACATGCACGATTCCATTTTTGCCTCTTCTCAGCATTGTCAACACAAAGAATAACTGAGGTTATCCACTTGTTCTTATGGTATTCTAGGGATTGCTGAGGACTTCTGCAGATACCACTGCTATCCCCAGTACATTCCCAAGAACCTGAGGCTATGTTCACAACTACCTGAGGCCTAGTTACACAGATAAGTTGCCTTACACATTCCCATTTTACTGCAATTCATAGAGGTAAGTGCATAAAGGCCTAATTTGCATAAAAGCGATAAATGATCCTGAATTTATGCGAATAAGTTTAACACCATCATATTTACTTGAGATTACTCTTGTTAGGCAGCAAACAGCTTAGGAAATGGCAGACATTCTAAAGTAGGCAATAAATAATAGAAATATTGCAAATTCATACAAAACAGTTCAAAATGATGTTCAGTTACTGAGTTTACTTGAAGAAATGTTTGTTTTACTAATATGAGGGGCAAATCAAAATGACTTAAGGGAATACTGTAAAACTGTCATTGTAAATGGAAATTGATTACAGTAGCAGTAGAAATACATAATGATCCCTGAGAAAGATAAGTTTATTTTGCTGTCATTTAGTGAGTAGATGGTACATGGTAGAAATGCAGTAATTTAATTGAAAAGTAATGAAGTGTTAAGGATGTTTTGTTGGCACAACATACATATCTTTACTGCGAGATATTTGAGTGTCACTGCTGAATGAAAAATGATGGTATAATGAATACAAGAAAGAAGTGGGGGAAGGAAGGATCTGTTAACAAGCTGCTTTCCTTATACTGGGAATGCATTAATGATGCTGCAAATTATTTCAACACAAACATACTTGGCTGGATTGAAACTCTGCATGTGAATATAATTATGGGTTTTGTGTCACTTAACCTTTTTATTTATTAATTTTAAAACAACAAAAAAACACATCACAAACCACAGTAGTACTGGAACTCTATTTAATATGACAAAATACAAAGACATTCTACAAAAAGGCCTCATTGACACCAGTGACTGGTGCCAGAACCATAGCCTTAAGCTCAATGCCAAAAAGTGCATTGTCATTCCCTTTGGGAAAATTTCGGTGCCCATGAACTACCACATAGGCAGTAGTCCGCTAAACACTGAAGGTGTGATAAGAGACCTGGGGACACAGGTTGACAGCAACCTTTGATAACCACATTGCCACTGTAGTCAGAAAGTCCTTCTATGTGGCACATCTCATTACAAAAGGTTTCTCATCCAGGAAGAAAAAGGTCATAATCCCTCTCTATTCATTCCTCATTAGACCTATTATAGAATACAACGCCCCATTTGGCATGTACCTCACTAGACACCTACAACAACTGGAAAGGCCACAAAAATACCTCACTAAGTGGATCTTAGGCCTTAGACACATGCCCTACATGGGCAGACTCAAAAAACCCCAGCTATACTCTGTCACTCCTTGCCTACTTAGAGGCGATCTCTGCTTGACCTACAAAGCCATGTCTGACCCAGAGCTGCTAGATATGCTACACCTAAAGAAATCCCAATCCCTCCATGCCACATTCTCCAGGGACCTAAACCTCATTACCACAATAAACAGAACATGCTGAAGAGACAGGTTCCTAACACAGAGACTTCCCATACTCTGGAACAAACTTCCCATTCACATCAAGCAGAGCACTTCACTGGCCCTCTTTAAGAGAAATTTTGACAAGTGGATGGGGAATAGAAAGTTCACACCGGGGATCACTTCAGTGGCCTTGCTTGACAGGGGCACTGGGAACTAACTTTGGGCAGCATGATGCCAGGGAATCTTCTTGGGCTAGGCTTATATAGGCTCCAGGGCCATTAGCCTACTACACCCCTAAGAACCTGTCAACCTATGAACCTATCAGCAGACTTAGCACTTTCACCCTTCTAAACTCTAGGGCATCATCAGAGTTTATTTTGTCGTATTAAATATAGTTCAGGTACTACTGTGATTTGTGGTGTGTTTGTTTGCTGTTGTTTTATGTGTATTGCACTGAGCTTGCCTGGCACTGCTTTTCCTTATTTATTCATTTGTTTACTTATTTTGTGATGATGGCTGGCATCCTTTCATTGGTGTGTTTTTTGACTCATGATTACCTCAAAAGTTCTTTGTGTGTATCACTGTCCCTTATTGTTTTAGGCACAGTAATGATGCAAAGCCAGGTATCAAGACAGAGAAAGGATAATTTTAGCTATGAGAAAAGCTGCTTCCTTGTAGCAGCCCTTAGCTCATATGGCAAACATCTTTTTGAAATGAGAGACCCAAAGAAGCTGAGAGGACAAAGGCCTAGAATCAAGTGGTTACTGATATTAATGCTGTCAGTGGAAGGAACCTCACATTAACACAGTGCAAGAAGAGGGCAAATGATATGATAGGACATGTTAGAGCTAAAGCAAGGTAGAATGCAATTCCCTGTACCAGTATGGGGGCCTCCAACATTTATCCCTTTATCACCAGTTGAGGAATACCTCCTCCCCATTTGTGAGGATGACTGTGACACAGAAAATAATGGGACTGGAATAATCAGAAGTGGCATGGACACTGGTTACCAATACTTGCAGCAGGAACATGTCTGTTATATAGAGAAGTGAATGCTGACATCGAATGATTAGTTAACACATGACAATTACTAGTAATGGGTTTACCCTGCACTTCTGCATATAATGACAATGAAGATAGCCTGCATGGTATGAGGTCCTCCACACCTCCTTATTCAGCATATAGTAGTGTATACTACTTCTTTATTGATAATGTTTGCAATTAACTTCTTACAGGGTCAGCAGCGGAAACAAAGAGTTCCACTATAAGAATAAATTTGGACATCTCTGTTACTTACAGTTTGACCTAAGCACACACAAATACACATACACGCACACACTCACACACATATACACACACACACACACACACACACACACACACACACACACACACACACACACACACACACACACACACACACACA
>NC_056730.1:1063200110-1063212610 GCF_019279795.1 Protopterus annectens | reverse complement strand
CAAAATAGGTACATGGATAGATTCCATCAAATGTTGCCTACACTTTACAGGTGACATTTTTATCATATGGGAAGGAGAAGAACCCACTTTGAAATAGTTTTTTTACTTCATTAATCAATTCACTAACTTCCTAAAATTCATGTGTGATTACAACAAAACAACAGTTAAATTTCTGGACTTCACCATAAATAAAGGTCTGCAGAAAGACAACCTAATTAATGATCTCCTTAGGAAACCCACTCAAGGGGACATGCTGCAACAGGATAGCAGTATGCATCCTTAAATCACAAAAAAAGCATTGGGAAATCTTAGGGAATGAGGATAGTGAGGGTTTCAAAACAAGTCAAAGATTTTTCAACCAGTCTAATGAACAGACCTCCTTGTCAGGGGCTACAGGAAAAAATGTTTCACAACATCCTGGAGCCAGTTAGACCTCTGAAGCAACATAACAGCCAATGCCTAAGTGACCCCAAGGTAGGATAAGAGAAAAAGGAACATGGCTTTAACATTTACCACTGACAAACAGGCCCTCTTTTGTGTTTAGAAGAGCAAAGAATGTGAGAGACTGGGTTGAGAACAAAGGCAAAACTATGGAGGTAAACAGTAGGACCTCCAAATGTGGATCACCCCACTGTATCTTTTGTGAATACCTGAGTAAATCTCATCATTTTGATTGCCCGAACTCTGACAAGACTTACTGGAGTCACAAGAGGTGCAGCTGTAACACATTTGTTATTTACAGGTCCCAATATGGCTCTTGCAGGAGTTTGTAGGCAAAACTATTAACAAACTAAAGGTCAGAATGGTCCACCATTTATCAGACACAAGACTTAATTATACTCAAAAATCAGCTAATGAAGCACTACCTGGAAAACCCTGGACATGACAGATTCATCTTTCATGTACTGGATAAACTAGAGATAGGGCCTCTCAATAGCAACAGGAAGGCAATCTTAGAGAAGATGGAGCTCCACTGAATCATCAGACTAAATGCTTACAAACCACCTGACTCAATATTTGCATTTCTATCCAGAGTGTTTTAATACTAATAAAGGTAAATCACAGTCTGTTTAATTGATTCTGTTTGAAGGATCTTGGGCTGCCTCATCTGAAGAGCTTTTTATCATGATCACTGTATGTTTGCAATAACTGTATGTTTGAAGACATGACAAATGTTAATTCTCCTGAGCACCATACAAGCGTGCACAGTAGAACAAGCTGAATCATTCTGCCCAGAAATGAAAAGGACTGATAAAAAGGCAGACACCTAACCTATGAACTATTAGAGTGATTTCTCAGATGGATCTGAAAAAGCCATATGACAAAACTGTTATAAAATGTTAAAATGTTAGAAAATTCTTGGTAACTCCAGCAGTATGTTTTGTTCAGTTAAATTAGTAACACATGTTTCTATTTAAACAGGGAAAAGGGAATTATCCTGCTCGATCAGACTTAGTTGTTCTTTTATCTTGAATGTAGTTAAATGATATTATAGTATAACACAAGTACTGTAAGAAGATCGTGGAAGGATTAGCCATTGGTGGACATTTGATCATATTCATATTTGGTGTATTTTATCTCCACTAATTAAAACATACACCCGTACCTGGCTACTCTACCCCTCCCCTTTCAAAGCCCTTATACCTGGGGCAGAGCTTTCTGTAAAACCATTAAGATTTCATCGCAAGAATATTCATCCATTTGTGAAAAATAACTAATTTGAAACAGTTTTTTTTTCTTAAAACTACACTAGTTGCCTTATTCCTCTGGAGAGGAGGGGTAGATAAGCTAATTGCTGTCAGCTGTGGGTCAAATCTGTTTGAATCCAGGTCTAAGTTCTGTTTTGTTTGTCCTGAAATCCAGGTACCTGGATTTCAAGTTGGATATCACAAGCAACCTTCAGCAAGTGGATCTTTGGTATTGATGATAAAACAAAATGAAAGGGCAAGAGTTTTACACGTCTTAAAGCAGCAAAAAATCATTACAGAATGTCATTTGAAATCACAACATAGTCTCAAAATTTACAAAGTACCTAGAAATCAGTCACTCACAGAATACTTCTTCATGAAACAAAATTCCTGTCTGAACATGAAACCTCCAGAAATGCCAGCAATAACTTTACTCGTGCCTTCCATCTGCTTCAACAACTGGAAGTCTCCAGGGATCAAAACATCATCCCCAAAGTACCAACATCATCGCTCAAATCTCAGTCACCTCCAGTAGCAACAGGGCTCCAGGTACAATGGGGTGGCGACTAACTCTTCCCTGACTGGTACTGATTTAGAATGATTGGCTGCTGCTGTTATTGATGGACTTTCAGTAGAGTATTTAAAAGAAAACAGTTGACCAGCTCACCACTTTATACTGCTGAGACACGACCTGCTGTGCTCTGTTGCACTACTGATTTAAAGAAGCAAGACTTCAGTCAAGCCATTACAACTGGAATCTAACCAGCTGCACTAGATGAAGCATTGCAAAGGCAGCAGTATACAAGTTTAGATTTTGCTTAGTGTTGCACTTTACTGGAAGCACTAAATGGTTGCACTGTTGCTCTTTCTTATTGCTTGGGGCTGCTCACTGCTGTGACAGCTAAAGTGATTTACTGATACTGCGCCCAAAGTTATTGGTGGGAATGTATTCCGTGTATTTGCTTTACCATACTTGAGCTTAATGGTGAGAGTACGAGGGACTGTGATGCAATTCTAGGTACAGGTACTCTCTTATCTGCTATGTGCTTACCAAGCCTGGGGTTACCTGTATGGAGTTTTGTACTTATCTTTAGTACTGCTATACCTATAATTAAAGCTACCTATGTGGGTCTCGCTCTTGTTATCATCAATGTTTTATTTATTTATTTATTTATTTATTCACCAGAAAAGTCCACTGAGCCTGAATGAGCCCATTTTCAGTGGAGGCCCGGGGAGAAAAGTTCCACATTAATTACATACAAAGACATATAAACACAACAAAAACAGAATATGTAGAGAGGTAGTAGTACAATCAAAGTGTAAGAACAACAGTGATATTGTTTGCAATAATGGTATAGGTATGGAGGTAAAAACAGGATATATTCAAATCATAGAGCTCTACATTAATTGATACAAAGACATATAAACACAGCAAGAACAAAACATGTAGAGAGGTAGTTGTGCAATCAAACACCAACAGTGATATTGTTTGTAATAATGGCATAGACATGGAGGTAAAAATAGAATACATTCAAATCATACCTAAATATAATAAATACAGAATTATATATATATATATATATATATATATATATATATATATATATATATATATATATATATTTTTTTTTTTAGCAGAGGATAGTTATCTTCAGATAGGCTACAGGAGGGAAAAGTTATTGTAGTAGAAGAAGCAAGTATAGTACAGAAGAGGGGAGGAGAATGCAGTAATTGAATGAAGTCAGGATTTGAGGTTGTTTGTTGGGGTGCAGGTGCATAGCCAGTGAGAAGGAAGATGTAGTCTGAGGGATTTTTTAAAGGAAGTGGGATTACTGATAGTCCTGAGTGAAGGAGGGAGATTATTCCATAGTTTAGAGATGGTAAAAGAATACATTTTGCCGGCTGAGAGCTTGGGTTTGTCAACAGTCAGTAACATTTAGTTTTCAGACCTGAGGTGTCGATTAGGATGGTACATGGTCAGTATGGAGGAGAGGGAAGGGCAGTTAGCTGGGTGGTAGATAAGTATATGGGCTGTAGTTAGTTGTAGATAAGTAAGATAGTGAGGGGATTCGAGCCAATTCAGTTGGTTCAGAGAGGAATAGTGGTGAGTGGAGAATTTTGCATTAGTAACAAATTTAGCGACTTTGTTGTAGCATGAGTCTAGTTTTGTTTTCAGGGAGGACTGTAGATTGGTGAGGATAGGGGCACCATATAAGAGAGTTGGAAACGGGAAAGATGAGGCAAGTACCTTTTTAGCAGTGAGGCTAATAAAATAGTTGTGGCTATAAAGGGATCCTAGCTTTTGATGTTTTTTTTTGATGTTGCTGTAGATGTGAAAGTCAAAAGTTAGTTTATCATCGATGATGACACCAAGCAATTTGGTGCTTGGGACAACTTCAATGATAGTGTTGTTTTGGGAGTGAACAGAGAATAGTGACTTGTCAACAGGGCTAGATTTTGTGGGGTAAATATTGAGTTTTTTTATTGGGGTTAAGGGCAAGATGGCTCTGAAACATCCAGGTTTCGGTACTGGTAAGTCTTGGGTAAGTTGCTGTAGTGCAGTGACTGATTTAGAGCAGGAGATAATAGTGGCGTCATCTGCATATTGGATAACAGTACCGTGGGTAAGAGTGGTGTGAAAGTCATTGAAAAATATAGTGAATAAAAGGGGACCCAGTATTGAACCCTGGGGTACACCTGTGTTTGTATTGATGAAAGGAGAAGAAGAGTGCTGTCCTATAGTAGATTGCTGCCTGTTGCTAAGGTAGTTAGTGAACCATTGTAAGGTAGGTGGAGATAATCCTAGGTTGGAGAGTTTGGTAAGCAGAAAAGAGTGGGAAATTGTGTCAAATGCTTTTGATAGATCAAGAAAGAGTGCAGAGACTAAGGAGCCAGCATCTCAGGCTCTATTTACTGTATCTAAGAAGGCAATGAGGGCAGTGTTAGTGCTATGTCCTGGCCTAAAGCCATGTTGAGTGGGGGAAAGGATTTGGTGTTTTACCAGACGACTAAGGAGCTGAGTATTTATGCATTTCTGTAGTATTTTGGAGATGGGGGAAAGAATGGCAATAGGCCAGAAGTTTGAAATGTCTGAGTTGTTGCCACCTTTGTGAAGTGGGAGAACAAATGCTTTTTTCTAGATATCAGGTATGCAAGATTCCTGAATGGATCTATTGAGGAGAATGCTAATGGGGTATGCAATGGAGGAGGCTGCTAGTTGTAAGTATTCTGCAGGTAAGTTATTTGGGACATTGGTACAAGGTTTTAATTTATGAAGGAGTTTATAGGTGGTAGAGACAGGTATAGGTGAGAGTGAGAAAGTAGGTAGTGGATCTGAAGGGGACTGAATTAATGGTGTTGTTATCAATGCTTGTAGACCAACACTGTTAATAGTTGTTGTGTTATGATTCTACTGCAGCCATCCCTTAACTCTAATCTTTGTCTTAGTCCAATCCATTATACCATTCTCTGACCATATCCATTTCTGCAAATAGCTCCATACCGCTTAATAGTAGGATCTAACCTATTCTGTTTCCTTATACCTGTTCAATCTTACTGGATGATATACCCCTCAGTCAGCTGCCATTCCTTTTGTTGCTACCCTTTTAGCACTTGGTATTTTGAAGCAGTGTAGCAGCTGCCTTACGTTTACCTAATACTACCTGACACTGCCTCATAGTGATTCAGTCTGTCAGAGGTATAAGCATTTACAAAAACTGGAGGCTACTCTTTTACCTCAACTACACTTGGTAAGCATAATACAATCCTGCCCACAGCACAATGTACTTACACTGCACCAACTTATACTGAGGTTTTCAAGGGAAAACATTATCAAAGTCTCATATACAGCACTAAAAAACAGGTCTATATTAGATCATCGAACCCTTAAACAACCGAACGGTGATTAATCGACCCTATGTAAGCGAAAGCTTACAATGTCGAACTGCCAGAATAGCAATTCTTTTTCCAAGGGAAAAAATCGCTGTTCCAACAAAAAAAAGAAAAAAGAAAACACTTTAAACATTACATTAAGTGGGGGGCTTTGACCCCCACACCCCCCCCTACTTAAATATACCAACTCCAAGACCGCACTACAGTGCCAAAAATGGCAAAGTAATGAAGCGACCAAGCAAATTCTTTTCCAGGGAAACAATTTCATTAAAAGCCACTTTGATATTTTGCCTTTTCAGTCTTTTAAGTTTGACCAAGATGCATTTGAAAGAATGTGTCTTCGGTCTTCTAATAGGAACCCCTAAAAAACACAGGGATTGGTTTAAACAATAATCCCCACAGCCCTTTTGTCCCATAATTCTCTAGCTAGTGCATATATACAGGGGTATTGACACCAAGCCCTTGATGTCCATTAAGTCTGCACTCATTCATGGTAATAATTATAGTAATAGGTGACTCTGTAGTCAGATATACTGACACCATTCACACCTGACTGGATAAGGACATGGTAACATTTAGCTGTCTTTCCAGAACAAGGATCTGTGATGTACCGATGGCTCTCAGATCCCCCTTCATGGCAAATATGACTATAATTTTGTAAAAGCACACTTGGGAGAAAATAACCATAGGTGCTATGCACAGAGGGACCTGCAGAAGGATATGATGAATATAACTATGCACATGTTCCAGGCAGGTAATAATGATCTTGACTCATCCTACTATTACCTAGAATAATGCTAAGAAATGATAACTGGCTTTAATAATTGGCTGTGTAGCTGGTACAGTTCTTGAGGCCCGCTGTATGTGCAGTCAAGGTATGAGATGACTGACAAGCCTTTCTGCATTGCGAGAGAGGGTCTTCACCTCTCTGGTCTTTCGCATCCTGGTCAAAGCCATTTTTGCCCCCCAGTATCATTTCTGGGCATTCCATCTTAGCAAATATCAGTGCCAGGTGTCTGAACAATAAAATGTCAGAACTTAAGGCCTCCTGCATCTTAAATGAATTGATATATTTGTAGTCATGGGGCTGTGGTTTCAAGATAAAGACAGATTTTCCTCTATCCATGTGATTATCATCTATTATACCTTCAGGACTACTGGCAACTATGGGGGTGGGGTAACAGTGTTTGTCAGAAACTTCTTTAGGTTCCTTGAGACTCACATTTTCAACTTTTTAAGGTTACACTTAACAAGGTTAAGTACCACTTCATGGTTAGTTATAGATCCCCTTCCATCTCCATTACCAGCTATGGTAGTATTTCAATGCCACAGCTGAAATTCCCATTCATCTAAACAGTTGTGGGCAGGGTATTTTCAACTACCCATCCACAAACTGTCAGACCTACCTACACTACAATGGGTAAGCATGACCAATTCTCCCTTTACTTTATAAATCTGAACTCCTTTGGAACTAACAGTCAAACTTCCTATAATGGAATCCCAATACGCTTCTTCTTGTTCTTACTAATTAAGGCCTCTTCCTGCACACCTCATCATGCATCACCATCAACCATTGTTAAATTAGTCCATAAACCAGTGATTTCTTCCATTAAAAGTGGTAGCAAGTCACTTGGAAATACATCTGTGTTCAGGGACTTAAAAAAAGCAATCTTACATAAATACTCAATATAACCTAATGACATTCTGATGTAATCACTCTCAACAAACCCCATTGCTAAAGCATCCACATGTGCCTCTGATTTCTACTTGCATTCAAATAATTATATTAAGAAGACAGTGCTTATCTATTGGAAAATTCCAAAACAAATCCCCTTGGAGGAAACCTATATAAATAAATTATTACCAAGAGGAAGGCATTAATTAATATCTGTAATAAATCTGCTTTACCTAATTAAAGAGTTCAGCTAAGTAAGATTAAGGCTGGATATCAACTTATTATAGCCACTGCGAGTAATGTAATGATAAATCCCTCTTTAGTTATGTCAGGAAGATAAGTATTAATACCCAACAAAGCTCTGAGCATGTCCACAATGATACTACCTACTGAGACCCCCCAAAAAAGCCATTATTCCAGCTGACAAATTTTATTCTAACTACAAGTATAAATCTTCCCTGGATACCTCAAGCCCAGTCACCCATTATATTTAGAATTAAGCCTTCTCGGCCCTTTCAAAAAAGAGAACACCATGTCCATGGGATCACATAACATACCAGAATGTCTTATTATTAGTTCCTGGTATAACCTATCTGAACCCTTTCTTAACTTGAATCTAAGCCTTTCCATGGGTTACATTCCTGAAGCCTAGAAAACCTCTAACCTGGTAAATACATACTCACTATTCTCACTAGTCTTATCTGCAAAACTATAGAATATATCACTTCTGTCCTCATCCGTTTAGACAATGAAATGCTTTTAGCTGGGAATTTTTTTTCAATTTGGCTTTTTCAAAGGGAAGTCATACCTTTTTTAACTGCCTTAACATTTTAAAACAATTATTGAAGCAGTTGATAGTCCTTATGCAGCTTGTTCAATTCATTTTGACCCAGCTTAAGGATTTGGTGCTACTCCACATGCAGATATTATTAACAGGTTCTTAAACTTGAACATAAATCTATCTATAGAGCTTTGGAAGCAGACATCATCAGACCGAACCCTTGTAATTAAAGTCACAGGTGCCACTTCTAAAAGTAAACGTTTTACTAGTTGTTCTATGGGGCTCAGTATTACAGCCCCTTCTCTTTGGAATTTACTTCTCAAACCTTCAAAGCAGCAACTCAGACATAGGGTTATCTAATGCTGAAGAAGATTGCAGTCAGTGCATTGTTATTCATGCACCTGCTGATATTAAATTTTTCCAACAAGGATTAGACCAAACCAGTAACTGGTACAAGGAAAATGGTCTCAGATTAAATGCAAAAAATATAATGTAAATCTGGAAAGCAAAACAGTTCCACATCCTGCCACATAAATGACATACCCATTCAAATGGACACTGTCATTAGCATTCTAGGCACCCTTGTGGATTACTCCTTTTCTTTTGACAATCATGTGTCAAGAGTAGTTAAAAAAATCTTTTTCATGGCCAGTCTAATTTCCTGAAACATCTTGTCTACATTCTGAGAAGTCATGCTTCCCTTGTGCTTATCCCTCATCAGTTATTTTATTGAATATAATACCCTTTTTAGCAAACACTTGCCTAAACATGTCACTCAGCTTCAGAGACCTCAGAGAATCCTGTCAAAAAAAGAACAGTGGCCTTATGACCCACAGCTATTCTGATAGACTGGTAGCCCTCTTCTTGTAGTCAGTTTCTTTCAGATTTTTCTGCTGCATATTGTGTTCAGCCTTTTGTGCCATGAAAGGGGTCTATATCTATATATAGTGGTGTAGGGGTCCAACACCACCAAAACACACATATAGAAACACAAAAAACACACCTACATTCGTGGAGGCACTCAAAAAATATCTACCCAAGCAACAGGGACCTCCAAAGCAGAAACGCAAGCAACCTCCACCCCCCCCCAACACAACCCAAATGACACATAGCCCACAAACAGTGTAACACTCAACCGAAGCCCATAAGGCATAACAAAGTACCCAACACTCTAGTCATAGGTGACTCTATAGTGAAGCACATTGATGTTCCACTCACCAGGCTAAACAAGGAGAAAGTTACTGTCAGTTGCCTGGGTGGCAAAAGCCAGGGTACCTTTTTGGCTGGGCTTTTATAGGCCCCAGGGCCAATAGCCTAGTACCTACCTATGAACCTAGCATCTCTGGCTGCAAATGTGGCATAGATCTCAACAGTTCATTAAATGTTGTTCAATAGAAAAGATCCACTGACACAATCAGTAAAACATACCCCCAGATTCACTATCTTTCTGTGCAGGACTAGCTTAGTCCAGCATGGAAGTGGCTGTTTAGGAGCAGGATGGCAGTGCATCATGCATATTAATGAAGGTGCACTGCTGAAGCTCCTAATCTTACATGGAGCATGTAAGAGTGCAAGGGGCATATCTGAGAGCAGAGCTCTTTGAATATACACACCCCTGCAATGAAAAACAGCAGGCAATTCAGAGACCCTCATAGGTGTACGCATACCCCCAGCAACATCCCCCCACGTGTACAAGAACAATAATTAAAACAACAAATATAAAGATTTTTTTTTATGAAACAGATTAAATTTAACCGTAGGTGCATGGGTTTGCCCATCACTTAGCTACGGTTAATGCAGCCTAAATGGCAGAAGAGGGTAAAAAGCAAGATATATGCAAATGAAACTGTACCGCAATAGTGTAGAGGGCAGAGTATTCGCCTTACGAGCAGTCATTCCTGGTTCGAGTCCCACTGCAATACAGTCCATTTTCCATATCAAATCACTTTATGACCAATATTTTTAGTTGCATGACCTACTAAATAACAAATATTTGTGAACTGGAGTACTGCATTAAATGCAGATGTGAGGCATCAGTGTCATCATGTTGCGAAGTCCACAGATAATACATGTGCCCCATACAGTATATGCACACAGGAATCAGGGGTACAAATGAAAGGTAAAATGTATAATGAATGATAACTCTATACAGCTTCCAAATCCCCTGCCTTCCCAAGAACCATTAGACATTACTGTCTAAATTACTGCAGTGGTAAATGGGAGAAAGCACTAGTAAGCAAGTGTAAGCACTGTTAAGCAGTAGTAAGTGGGAGTAAGCATATGTAAGCACTAGTAAGTAGGTTTAAGCCCATTTGCATGGGGGTAAGCAATGCTCACACAGGTTAAGCAATATTGAAGCTAACTCTCTGTAATCTTATTTAACCGGAAGTTAGCCTTGCTTACCCTCCCACAAACCAGCGCAAACCCACTTACAATTGCTTAAAAGTGCCTTAATCACTCTGTATCCAACAGCTACTGTTCTTCCCAGCAACAAAATAAACAGCAGTTGCAGGTCTTGAACCCAGGACCCTATAGTTACAGTAGTTAACCACTAAGCCATCACAGCAATGCATAAGCTTGAGGTATCACCAAACAAATCCTCACTATAGGAAAATCAAACTGAACATGTGAAAGGAATCTGTATACAGTCATATGTTCGATAACCTACTACATAAAATAAATATGTTAGCTGGAGTATTGAAGTACGCCCAGATGTGAGGTGTAATTGTAATGAAGTGGAAGTCTCCTATTAAACACAAGGACCCCATACAGTGTACATACACATGAATCATGGATACCAGACATATATATATAACATGTAATGAATAATAAATTAATGCCAAAGAGCAAATATAATGCAAAGTAAATATTAAACAACGCTAAGCTTTGCACAGGCCAGCTTAGTAGATGTAAGCAATGTGTAGGCCATCTAACTCAATTTGCCCAGTGGTATATACCTTTAAACAATGCCAACCTTAGGTAAGCTAGTTTGCCCATAGCTTAGCCTTTTCAAAACCATCCAATCATAGCAAAGTGCGGGAAATCTGCCCTATTTAATCCCAACAGGCGGGAATACATTTCATAACCGGTTGTAGCTTCCCCTTGCAGGCACCATGTCTGAAATGGGAGAGGGAGTGCGCTTTTGAGCACAGTGCTGCACATCCAGGAGTCCACAGTCATGGCAGGACTCGTTGTCAAAGACCATGAGAAGAGACTGCTACTGGGCCAGTACCAGGATTCCCAATATAAAGTGGAAGCCTGGGACCATCTCTTCTGTGACCTCACCAGTACCACTGGCATACCCCAAAGTGGTGAGCAGGTCAGACATTACTATGCTGACCTGAAGCGGTGAAAGGGGGATCTGTTGGATCAGTGATCCAAGAGGCTTGGAGGACAGGGCAGGTCCTAATAGTGTGTAAGTATTACTCCACTACCTGTTTAATAACTGCCAGGTCATGTATATTATGGATAGGTATGGCTAAATATTCCTCTTATGTCCTTCACAGCGGCAAGTGAGCAGGCTGTGAACCAGGAGGCCCATGGCTGTCGCTTGGAGAGGTTGTGATGCGAGGCAGGTTAATAATAGGAAATAAATCTAACTGTATTAGTAAGTCAGTTGCCTGTATAAAACCTGTATTGTTTAAGGCAAGTACTGCATACACCAGAGAATATGGCAGGAAGAGTCTCATATAGGTTGTATGTAAATAAAAGCATAATAGCCTGACAATGAAGGTCTAACGGCTGTACTGCATGTGTTTACTCTGGTATCTAATTTGGTATAGTACTGTTGTATTAAGCACTGTTACCTACACTGTGCAACATAAATTAAAAATATGTAGGAATGTCTGTATATGACTGGTGTAATCCCCAGAGGTCAGCTAGTACAACTGGGAGAGACATAGACAGAAAACAGTGAAACGATGGACAACAAAATCCAAATAGCACATACAACTGAGACGTGAACTGTTGTATCTTTAGCACACACAGCCATGGTTCAAATCCAGGGAGTGGTAGTAGTCTGCATACAGAATCATACCCCACAACTGTACAGATATGTCCAGAATTTCCAGTAAATTGGCCTATATCTGCTGCCTGTCACTGTGTCCCCCTGGGAAATTAGTGGTATGATCCCAGACGTATCAGCTGCAAACAAGAAATACAACTTGATTGTCACACATCTATAAGAACAAACCTGTCACTTTAGCAACTTCCCAAACTGTTATGAGAGTAATAAGCCAAGTATGTCCTATCTACACCCCCATGTTGTCAAGCTGTGACCAGAGTGTATACAGTAATAGAGCGAGATGTAAGGGCATAATACTAATGTAAAACTGGTACTTTGTGTGACAAAAGTCAGGTAGTGCTAACAAACATTGCTCCCACAGGTCTGTCAGATACGAACACTGAGCCCAGAAATAAAACAGTGATACCCTGTATTGGTACTGTTTACCTTGGGATTGTATGG